>NC_080851.1:34134706-34436234 GCF_030435755.1 Ochotona princeps
TGACACAGTTTCATAGGTACTGGGATTCTCCCCACCCCTCCCCAAACCCTCCCACCATGGTGGATTCCTCCACCTTGTTGCATAACCACAGTTCAAGTTCAGTTGAGATTCCCCCATTGCAAGCATATACCAAACATAGAGTCCAGCATCTTATTGTCCAGTCAAGTTCAACGGCTTCTTAGGTATACACTCTCTGGTCTGAAGACAGAGCCAGCAGACTATCATCCCGATCAATTAAAAGCTCCAACATACCATCAGCAAAAAATTACATCACCATGGAATTAATTGACAGATTCATCTTTGATACTGATTTAGGAATCTCGGTGGAGCCCCGACGCTTTAAAACTCAAAAAAATCTTCCAAATTATCTTGTTTGGGCCAAGATTAACCTCATTTGTCCTTTGCAAACATTGGGTAACATTAAAGAAATTACAAATGAAATCTGAAAGAAGATAAAAATAATGGAGTTAATAGAATAACCTAGTGACATAAAGTAATATAAATAACATAAAGTAAAAGCCCAGAAATAATGACAACAGATAAAAATCAGGGGAAAATACAAACAAAAACTGGAAGATTAAAGAAAATTTCAGAGCTAAAAAGCATGTTAGGCGAAAGAGCAAACTAAGTCATAAAATAGAGTATGTAAATCAAGAGTGTAATAAAATGTCAAACTAATGAATGAGGACAAAATCCAGGGCCCTTTGGGTGGAAGTTGCTCCGAACAGTCCCTGCAGGTACCATTGCTCTTCCTGGGCTGGGAGCCTGCAGGTGGGGGTTTCTGGGCTCTGAGGTTCTGGATGGATAATGGTCAGAAGAGCAGAGCTTGAGATTCCCGCTGTGCAGCTCCCTTCTCAGTTTTCTCATGACCCTGTCCTTGACTTCTGCTTAGGCACAGTTGAACCCCGATACCTCCGCACCTCTCCAAACACAAGGCTGAAGCAATCCTTCACACATATTCAAATATTTGCATTTCTCTGTCCTTGTTTATTTGGACACAAGATGAAAATCAACGTAGCAAAAGTCCCTAAATTTTCCACATAGCCCTTACACAAAAGAGATGATTTTACATAAGCAAATGTCCTAATCTGTAAAGCTGGGTTAAATTACTTCTGTGCCAACACTCAGTCATAGTATGAAACTGTATGTACTTCATTTCACATGAAAAGAGTACTGAAAGATCTGCTTCCCCTGTCCTAGCCCATTATGAGTCATGCAAATGTCCCAGACTCCTTGGGTCTTGAAATCTATGAACTATTTTTTTATGATGATTTCATTTCAGTCTTCTACATAAAAGAAATTAAAAACTTCTTAAATGTCATAAGGAACAAACTTTTTCTTCCTTGGAATAGCTTGAGATTATTTTATTTGGTCAACCTGCAATGTTTTTCAAAAGCAAAGTGACTTGAATTGAATGAACGTCCTTGACTGGATTTCCATTTGGATAAATCTGTCAATGAGTTGCCCGTTATACATAAATAGTTACCACATGTATGTGATCACTACATAGAGGCAACATGTGGGAAATAGCCTGTCAAAAGCGACATGCAGGAATGGGTAAGAAAGTGTTAAAATCAGAAAATTTAAGACCATAAGAGATGGCCTTGTCACTTGTGTTGAATAGGTGAAGGGCAACAGTAATGCACTTTGGAGAATTAACCTTTTCCTAATTCTGTCTTTTGTTTTACAATGAGTGACCATCCTTCTTGAGGTAGCATCTCAGCAGTGTAATCCACAGGACCTTTTCAAAGGCAGATATTCTGTTGAAAAAGGGCAGCAGCAGCAACTCAGGCAAGGATTATCTCTTGAGGATTAGCTAAAGTTGGTGATATTAGCCTCCCATTTGAAACACAGAATAAGCTTATCTCTAAATAGTCTTCTCTGATTTATACTGTCCGGTCACAGTTCTAATGGAACTGGTGCTATTAGACCCTCTGGAAGCTGAAAAAGGGCAGATAATGGTTGTGCCAACACAAGAGCTACATGGCGACACTGCCTGACGGAGCTCATGAACTGCCCTGAGTCACAAATGCCAACAGAGTTGAAGGTCATTCCATGGCCCTCCTGTCTGGACCATAGGCACTCTTCCTGTGTCCTGTGTCCCTTTGCTCCAACTGTGGTCATCTAGGATTCGGATGCTTCTGGACCAAGCATGCTTGATTCCCAGCAGTATGGTGCTATTGTTTGTTTTTAACTCCTGTCCACCACAAATGCTGTTAATGGACTGACCTAGAAAGCTCAGTTAGCTTCTTTTGGAGGCAATTGTTGATCTTAGACAGGACATCAATTTTTACAAGAAGCATCTGAGTTATGCCAACTGCTACATAGTAGTTAGGACTCCTGGGCTCCTGATCATGCCTTCGTCTAGGACTATAGAAGTTAGAAATACCACCTGCAACTTCTCTGCTTTGCTTAGCAAACCTGGTCTTTCTGCAGTGCTCAGAGAAATATTCATGCAGTATCTAGCTTATCGTATGCCACTGTTGCTAGCACTCCACACTAGAGAAAAACCACAGCTTCGGAAGTCCAGGTATACACACTTCATGTGCCTCATTTGTACAGCTCAGGCCTGCCATAATGTTAAGAATGGGAATAGGGGCCTATGTAGTTCTTAAATTTCAAGTGTATTTAAAGGGGATGCATGCCAGAAGAGAAGGATACATGAAGGAGAGCTCCCATCTACTGGCTTATGTCTCAGTTGACCGAATGAGGCAGCCCCTGGCCAGAGCTGGGAGCCAAGACTCCATCTTGTCCTCCCAAATGGGTGGCAAAGACCCAACTCTGAGCCATCACCTGCTATGTTCCAACATCCATAGCATCAGGAAGCTGGGAATTGAACATGAGTGTCTTAACCAGTCTCATCATCATTAGGTCAAATGCCCACCTCTAGCCTGTTTCATGTTGACCCATTTCACTGTTATCTTCTTGACCTTGTTCACCCCAATAGTACACATTTAGGTAGTTGCAGCCTTGTAGTGTGCTATAATCACTAAAGGGGAAATATAAATGTTAAAGACAAACAACGTGGCTTGAAGTCTGTGTAGACAGAGATAACAGTTGAACACAGGAACTCGTATGAAAAGTCCAGCTGGACCCATAGTTGATTTTGTAGCAGTTTCCTGCCAGTAATCTGCAATATGTCTTTGCCTGGCCCCAAGTACAAGGATAATATCTAGTTCATCTCACTTCTTGAGAAGTCTGGCTCTGTCCTCCCCATTCCACAGGCGGTCTGCTGGACAAAAGCATCCCTATGTGTGCACACTTTGGTTTTGTTTTTTTTTTTTTTTGAATAAATCTTCCATGATCTTGAATTTTCTATTTTTATATTCCCTAACTTCTAGACATGTCTCAAACTCTGAGCACAGATTGTATTTTTCTGACTTGACATTTGCTCCTGGAATTCTGGCTATTTCTAGTCACCCAGCTTCTCCACGAAACAGCAGGTGGTACTGAGCTCTTTTGTCTCCTCTGCGTCACCTGTGCCTTTGGATGCCAGTGCAACCTTCCTGCAAATGGTTCATTCCAGGAACGCTTCATTCCGTGGGCACTGGGCACTGCTCAAGGCTGGGAGGTGAGAGAGGTTCCATCCATTATTAATGTGAATTAGTTCTGATTTCAGGTTCACATGGATTCAACTTATTTGAGCAGCTGAAATGTAACTTGTGACAAGGACGGCTTCACTTGGGATGGGTGTCTGATGCAGCAGTATGCTGTCCCTTGAGACGCCTGCCTCATATTGAACACAGACTTGCCTGTGTTCAAGTCTGAGGGCCATCCTCTATGCCAGCTTCCTGCTATTTTACACCCTAGGAGGCAGCAGGTGATGGCTTAAGGAATTGGGCCCCTGGAGCCCATGTGGGAGACCAAGACTGAAGGCTCAGTTGCTAGCTTCAATCTGGCCTACCACCAGCTATTGCAGTCATTTGAAGAGTGAGCCATTGGATGGGAGTTCTGTCTCTAACTAAAAAAAAAAAAAAAAAAAAATGACCACATTGTAAATTAGAAAGCCAATTCCCTTTTGTCTAGTTCTGGGGCTGTTTGATATGCAACAAAAATAAGTTGAGAAGGGATTGTTTTCTTTACTTGAGATAGTAACATTGGTGATTCTGAAAGAATTCTTTCATTAAATATATTTTTACCAATCTATTTTTGGTCTGGAAAAACACCTTTATTTAGAGAAACATTCATTGAAAATATTTGATCACATACATTGGAAGAAGTTTCTCAAAATATTAGAAAAATTTAGATCAGGAAATATATATACCGCTTTCAATGTTTTCTTTGAATTTCTACAGGATAAACTCATCCACATCTGAGGATATTAAGATAGAAAGAAGCAGATCTTTTAAAAACACTTTTATTAGGGTAAATGGGAAAGGAGAATGTTAAAACTCTACAGGTTATTTCCATTTGAAATATAGTTATTAAAATTCCAAACATTTACCAACATATCTCAAACTATTAAAACTGAAAAGAATATATTTTTAGGCAGCAGGGTGCTCCAAAATAAGAAGAAATGAGTTCTTTTTTATTAAAAGCTTCAGAAAGTATATTGCAAAAGTCATTTTTCTTTGAAGTAGTATTCATATTCATTTTTTTACTGTACCTACACAACTTATTCATGCACCATATTTTTTTAATAAGCCTTTGGCAATGTATCTTAAATTTAGAATTGAAATTGTTCCATTGAATGCTTCCAGAGAAGAGAAAATGAAAAATGAAGTGATGATTTCAGGCTTATTTAAGTCCCTGCCTAAATCTGCTTTTGAGAACTAATAGTGCCAAAATTCTACATTTGTGAGTTATTTATCATTTGGCTAAAGTGAACAAATAGAAGTATTATCATATTTTTGTTTCCAGGGTTGGCAATTTCTCTTCCAAATGTCTTGGGAAGAAGAAAACTCTTTTACTGAATCAGAGCATGAAGAGATAGGAAAGATCTGTGAAACCATTTAACCCCAACTTATTGTAGTTACAACTGACAAAATTAAAATCTAAATCATTTTGGTTTGTTCTGAAAATCCCACAGAAACTGCTGAATGTGCCTTGTCAATAGGATGCTGGGCTCTCTGTCATTGTTCATGGCTACCATGTCAGGATACACCTAAATAGCAGAATGATGGACTTACGACTGATTGTGAAGGACTATACTGTTGTAATGACAAGGGGGAACTCAGTGGGGTGGTGGTGGGTACTTGGGGATAGGGGAAGGGAAACCCAGAGCCTATGAATCTATATCATAGAATAATAAAATAACTTTTCAAAAAAGATTTTAAAAAATCTGGTTGGATATTATATTTTATGTATCACTCACACTGGCTTATTCTAATACACAGTCTTTCTGGGAATCACTGGATAAGAAAGAGACCAGTGTCCTGATCGGCTAACGGGAGGCCCTTCAGATTCTCTCCTGCTGCCCCAATCCTCTTAGGATTCAGGTCCCTGCTCGGTGTCTTACTGCCAATGTGTTGGGCTACTGTGCTGGCCCTCTGTAACACAAGGAATGCTTCCGTTCCTTCTTTTGGCCCTCAGTGATCTTGTTCCTAAAGAGTTTCTGTTTGGATTCTGGTATTCTGCACTAATGACAGAGGCGTGGGGATATAAATGCACACCAAGTTGATTACCATGTTGGGTCCCAGTCCTCTGAGTTACGCTTTCTGGCCATGAAAGCTCTCAGGATTATAAGTCCACAGAACATTGGAATATGCCACTTTCTGACTTTTATTAGACCTTGCATACAGTTTGTTTAACATTGTGAATAGTTTTGTTTTGCATAATGAAGTTACTCAATGGGGGAAATGTGATAAAACAGCAAAAATGGATAGAATGATAATGTGAAAATATTTGCAAATGATCTGAGTGTTTGATAAATTTTTCTCTCTTCTGAAAACCATTTCAGCATAATATTCATTTTATTTATAAAATATACCCTTCCATACAACCCTAAAAACACAGGCATTTGGGGTAACCTAACACTAACTCCAGTTCTCTAGGTAAACAGATGGCTATGGAAGTCAGCTTTGTGTTTTTGATTTTCAAGTTGGAATTCACATAGAATTTGCTTTTTGGCCAATTAGATTTTATGGTAATGTCATCTGTCTCCTGATGTTTGTCACCAAGCCCTTGGTACTGCTTCGGTTGTGATTTCCAGCGTTAAACAGGTTTCACAGTATTAAACGGGTTAGGTGGGCTAGTGTGCCCAAGCTTATTCTCCAAATTTTAAATAGAATTCCCTTTCTTAGTATGTTTTCTTGTTCTGAGGTAAGAAGGATAATTAGGTAGCCACAGATGACATTTTAGTAATGTAGATTAAACTATGATCAATCCTGCAGATTCTAACAGACCTGATGAAGTCTCTGGATTTCTCTGTGATGGGTTTTATAGTTGGTGCCTCCTCGCGAGGCTTATCTGGTGTCGTGCCTTTCCCACTAGGACTCCCCAGACCTGGTTCTGCTTGCAAAATGTTCCTTTTACTTCTCTAACTGCTCACCACTGTGTGACATACCAAATACCTTAACAGTTTTCAAAACAAAAGACCATGAGAAAAAAAAGTTCAAATCCTGAGCTTAATAAAATGGAGCAGATCTCTCATTCCTACATGGAATCCCAATATAATTATATCTATGTATGTATGTATGTATCTAGAAAAGAGAGGAGAAAGAGAAATCTTCCATCTGCTGGTTCACTTTCCAAATTGCTGCAGTGGCCAGAGCCGAGCTAACCCAGAGCCAGGAGCCTGGAATTTCTTTCGGTTCTCCCACATGAGTGCAGGGGCTGAAGGACATGAACCCTCCTCTACTGCTTTCCCAGACTAGAAGCAATGAGCTGAATTGGAAGTAGAACAACCCGGATACAAACTCGCTTCCGTAAGAGTGCCAGCACCACAGGCAGAGAAGTAGCTTACTGTGTCACCATGCTAGACCAAGGAATCCCAATGTCTTTGGCTGTGCTCTGACCGTGGAGTCTAAAGCAGCCACGTTGGTGAACACTGAACAATCTGACCTCACTCACCAAAACAGGTTGATGTGTTACAGACTGAAAGAAAATTCATTTTGGAAACCATCTGATTTGCTGCTTTCCAAACTATTTACTCATTGTATATTTAAAGGTCACAGTACACATCAGTGCTTCAGCTTTCTGGGAATTTGTTCACTGCTTGTAACTTAACTGAGGTGGCCCTGTTTTTCATTAGGGACTGGTATTTGCAATGTCTGTGATTTCTAATCTTCTAAGTTAGAAGCAGAGCAAAATAACCTTCTTTCAACATTCTGAATCATGGCCAAGAGTATTTCTATTGCCAAGATGGCCACAGAAACTAGATGTGATGTTACCTCCTTGAGTAACCAACATTACACTAAATAGGAGAGTTATATTTTTGCCACATTGGGATAGTGGAAGCACATGAAATGTCAATTTGCTTCTAAAGATTTTTCTAAAGATTTTTCTTTCCCTTTAGGTTTTACAATTTGTCACTATGAAAATAATTTTGGTAATTAAAAAATAAGGCATTAGCATAATTAAAATATTACTGTCTTTATTTTCAGACAAGTGTGATATCAAATATTCTGGGCAACAGTTTGTCATGATTCTATTGCTTCTCATACTTTCCTACGTGTCACAATCATGTAGTATGCCATTTAGCTGCAGGTTCTGATCAGTGAGTCAGGAGTGGAACTGGAAGTGTGAAGTTCATCTTTTAAAAGAGATTTATTTGTTTAAGTATGATTTATTTGAAAAGCAGAGTTGAGACAGAATGAGATCACTCCCCAGATCACTGCCATAGCCAAGCCCGAGGCAGGCTGAAGCCAGGAACCAGGGGTCCCTTGGTCTCCCACACTGCTGCCAGGGGCCCAGTTACCTGGGCTCTCTTCTGTTGCCTCCCCAGACGCAATAGCAGTGAACTGGTTCAGAGGCAAAGAGCTGGGACTGTAAGAGGCATCCTGATGTAGGTGCCAGAAATCGCAGCGGCGTCTCGGTCTACTGCATCACAACACTGGCCAGCTAAACTCGTTTTAGCTGCTGTTGGTCTGGTCACCACATTTTGACTAACGAGGCCCCGTCCGTGCTTTGCAACTTAGCTCACATCAAAGTTGCTGACAAGCATCCTCAGGGGCTGACTGTGGCACCAACAGATTCTGATGGAGTAGGCCCAGGAATCTGCATTTCCGTGCACATGTCCAGGTAATATGGAGACAACTTATGGATACTGACCTAGAACCCCATTAATCTGAGTGTAGCTTCTTAGGCCCTACTTCAGAACCATTAGAGTAAGATTTGAGAAGCACTACTTACACTCTTGGATGTTCCTCTCCATCAGTGGTTCTCAGGTTTAGCTGTGCAGTGTGAACAACTATGGGAGTTTAACAAAGTTCTGATGTCTAGGTCAAACCTCAGAAAAGCTCCATGAGAATCTCTGGGACTGAGGCAAGGCTTCACTGAGCACCCCAAGAGATCCCATGTGCAGCTGAGAGCCAGCAGAGTGGTTTGCTTCTTCCTCTCACAACCCTATTCTCCGATGTATCATCCACTACCAAGAGAAATACTTTGGGCTGGAGCCTCACATTGCTTTGATACTTTTTCTAGTAATCTGTGTACACGTTTTGGCTCTGTTGTTGAAATTCACTTTTCTGTAACTTTGTCCCAAACAAACTAGAGTTATCCATGCCTGTATTGTGCCATCTCTGGGTGAAGACTTAGAAAATTAAGTGCATAGGCATTTGGATTACTTTCCTACTCAACATTCACTCAAAACTTAAATATTCTCTGTCACATTGGAATATGGACAGAGAGCTCTACTTGAGTGGTGGGTACCAGGATGCAAATTACACTATTTTAGAGGAGAAACAGTACAGAGTAGTACAGATAGAGGGCAGGATGTATGTGATAAAATAGATCAGACAGAATAAAGAATTGTCCACAAGAACATGTTTGGGGTTAACTCTAAAAGTGTGCATTCATTTAATGTGGGCATTTAAGCTACAGAACTTGCTGTTACAAGCCTGCAGTAATGTTCAGAACCCTTAAAATCTTTGTTAGGTCATCTGTTGATTAAAATGGTTGATTGCTGGTTTTGGAAAAAAACTCATGTATTATCTATAAGTGAATATGAAATGGCTATCAATTCCAAGGGTTGTAAAGGCTGCATGTGATTCTGAGTAATGTGTGGTTTCTTAAAAGTTTTGAATGAGTAGTATGCTCATATGTGCAAAATACTATTTGTCACTTCATCCCATGGAAGCCCACAATGACTGCTAAGTAGGAGCTGGAATCCAGGAGCCAGAACTCCATCACCATGTCCTACATAGCTGGCAAAGACACAATCGCTTGAGTCATCAGTGCTGCCTCCTGGAGTTTGTTATTAGTATGAGATTAGAGTTAGGAACTGAACCCAGACAATTCCATGTGGGATGATGGCATTTTAACTACAAAGGCAAAGGTCTGTGCCTCTGATAACGTTTCCTCATTTCCTATTGCAGGAAAGGATGAATTACATTTATTAATGTAACCCGTAGGACTTCCGGTATGCATGCGTGCTGTCTGTGGTATAGTTCATTTCAATGTTTCATACAAGAGATGTATAAAACTTACAGAGATGATGGAATTAACTTAAAATGCTCTTCTCGGAGTTAAGTAATCTGAAATGAATTCTACCTCTAATTTCTGTCACTTTTTAAATCTTTTTGACTTGTCTTCCTCCACTGCCAGGTTAACAGTATGCCACCTGTCGAGTGAATTTGAATCCCTGTTCCTACATTTCCCTTCCCTAGTAAGGCCAGCTCTGGTGTTTTTCTCTGCCTCCCTGACACTGGCCCACAGAGGAGCTTCTCCATGAACCACCTCATTGTTTCTTGTGTGGGCTGTGCCTGTTGGAAAGCTCTCCACCCTGTGCCATGTTGCCTGAGGGTGGTAGGCGCACCTATACTAGAAGTTGCAGAGGTGGCTGGACTCAGCATCTCCTTCAGGTTGAAAACAAAATCTATCATAAATATTAACTGAGAAAGCTGACCAAAACGAGCTGTAAGCCAGGGAATTTAAAAATGTATTTAATTGGAAGGCAGGCAGACAGACCTTCCATCCAATGATGGACTCTACATATGCACACAGTGGCTGAGGCAGGGTGTAGCTGAAGCCAGGAGCCCAGAACTCAACCCATGTATTCAGGTTTGGTGGTATAAACACAAGTATTAAAGTTCAGATTTGCCATCTCTCAGGTTGTGCTTTAGCAGGAAGCTGGGATCCAAAAAGGAGCTGGGATTTGAACCCAGTACTATGATTGGAGGTAAGGGCATTCTAAAGCTGCTACTGAGCCAGCATGCCAAATCCCCACCCCCAACTGTGGGACCTCTGTTATGTGAAAAGATCAAAACAAAACTCCTTAAGGAATAATTCTTGTGTTAGCCATGAATGTTAGTGAATTTTTAACAACTTTGTTTGGCAGTGGGCATGAGATTATAGGGTTTGTTAATTTCTGTGACATAAAGACTCCAGACTTGGCTAATTTCCAGCTGTTGGAAAGCCAGTGTGACAGCAGGACCAGAATACCAGGTCCAGAAACATCTGTGCTATTTTAACTACTTATGTCTCCGTTTCCTTTCATGTGACTTACTAGGGGACGTCTCAAGGACACATTTTACCCTGGTAGATGTTGCCTTTGTGATCAACTCCCAACAATTCTGTTTTTCAGGCAGGCTTGAGTATCATCTGAGGAATCTCTAATGACATTTGTTTTCCTGTCAGGCCACTATTTCCAGACTTTCTGCTAAACTGATGGTGGAAAGCAGAAGCCTGGTGAAAACCCAGTATACAGTCCAGAGTCCTGGCATAACATCTAAGCTACAAGTGACAGTGCTGGGAATGCTGACAAATGGCTTAAATCTCCTACAGCCACCTTTATCAAAAAAGAAAAAATCAGTTCTTTTGGGACTGGTGTTGTGTTGGGGGTAGTGTACTTCCTGTGAGGCTGAAATCCCACATGGATGCCAATTTGAGTCCCAGCTGCTCCACTTCTGATCCAGCTCCCTGCTGATCTGCTAGGAAAGCAGCAGATGGCCCAAGTAAAGACTTGAATGAAGCCCTTGGGTCTTGGTTTCCACCTAGTGCAGCCCTTGCTATTGCAGCCATTTGGAGAATGAATTAGTGAATGGATCATTGTCCCTATCTCTTTCACGACCTTTCACATAAATAAATTAAAAAATAATTTCCTCTTGATAAGTCCATTGAGATCCAAACCTATTGAAAATAGTAAAGGTTGTGATGGTCTCCTAGACAAGTTACATCTCCTATCCCTTAGGTAGAGCCAAAAAATATCCTTAAATATTGCCACTAGTGGTGATTCTAATTTTTATAGACCTTAAACGGGTCTTATCCTTCTAACCTATTGATACTGATATGATTTTATTTATTTGTTTGTTTATATTTTTATATGTGAAAGGCAATGAGACAGAGTTCTAATTTTCTGATTCATTCCCTAAATTCCTGCAACAGCCAGGTCAGGGTCAACCCAAAAGCAGGTGCTCCAAACTCTATCAGGGTCTCATGGGAGTGATGATGGCCCCTGGAACTTGAGACATCTACTGCCTCCCAGAGTGCATATTAGCAGGATGCTTGAGACAAAGAGTTGGGACTTTCTAACAGACACTTTGGTACAGGCTGTAGGCATCCCAAATACATCTTAACTCCCAAATGCCAAAGCCTGGCCATTCTCTATCATTTTTTTTTGTAAAGATTTATTTATTTTATTACAAAGCCAGATATACAGAGAGGAGGAGAGACAGAGAGGAAGATCTTCCGTCCAATGATTCACTCCCCAAGTGAGCCGCAACGGGTCGATGCGCGCCGATCCGATGCCGGGAATCTGGAACCTCTTCTGGGTCTCCCACATGGGTGCAGGGTCCCAATGCATTGGGCCATCCTCAACTGCTTTCCCAGGCCACAGGCAGGGAGCTGGATGGGAAGTGGAGCTCTCGGGATTAGAACCAGTGCCCATATGGGATCCCGGGGCGTTCAAGGCGAGGACTTTAGCCACTAGGCCACACCGCCGGGCCCATTCTCTATCATTTTAAAAATATACAGGCCTCACTCTCACCAACTCTAGGCACCCACATTGCTTGGAAGGGGACTGGAGAGCAGTGTGACACCTGTTCTCAACCTCCTAGTGTGAAACTCTGATCTACAGACAGAGTGAGCCTCCACATGTCAGCTCACCTAATGTAACAGGTGGGACCACCCTTCTGGTTGGACTTCACATTCAAAGGTGATTGTTTGTATTTGGAATATCTTCACCTTTGAAATGTTCGGTTTCATAATTTGGGAAGTCAAACACTAAGTTTTTTTCTTCGTTTCTATTACTGTGTTTATAGTTAGGTAAATTTCTGTCAATGACCCATGTGCATACAATAATATAGGAAAATTTTTTAAAGATTTATTTATTTTTATTACAAAGTCAGATATACAGAGAGGAGGATTTTCCGTCCAATGATTCACTCCCCAAGTGAGCCGCAACGGCTGGTGCGCGCCAATCCAAAGCCGGGAACCTGGAACCTCTTCCAGGTCTCCCACACGGGTGCAGGGTCCCAATGCATTGGGCCATCCTCGACTGCTTTCCCAGGCCTCAAGCAGGGAGCTGGATGGGAAGTGGAGCTGCCGGAACCAGAACTGGTGCCCATATGGGATCATGGGGTCTTCAAGGCGAGGACTTTAGCTGCTAGGCCATGCTGCCGGGCCCTAATATAGGAAACTGAACACAGCTGATAATGTATGAATTACATTGAATGCTTCTAAAGCTATTGATTAGAATTGCATTGACTTCTCTTGCCCCATAATAAGTAGATATTATTACTTGGACAGGGTACTGTGGGACAAAATATTACTTGACAAAATTTGAATCTATTTTTCGCTATCTTAAGGGATGCCAACACGACAGCTGAATATATTGGCTGTATCAAATTAGCAACACACACTTTCCAAAATAATCTACAACTTTGGTTGAATTACTTTTCAGGACAACAAATAAGCAATGTGTTCATGTTATCTCACACAAGAACTTGACTTTGTCATTCTTTTGAATATCAGTGTTAGAGCATATGAAATGCAAGTTACCATAGTTTTAAAAAATATTGGAAAAGCAGAATTGGAGGGGAGAGAAATTGCATGGGAATGAGCAAACAAGCACCAAGCACTTCCATCCACAGTTTTTTCCCCAAAAGGTTGCAATGGCCTGGATTAGGCTAGGCCAAAGCCAGAAGCTTTTTTTGGGTCTCCCATATGGGGGTCATCTTCCATTGGTTTTTGCAGCTGCATTAATAGGGGGCTAGATTAGTAGTGGAGCAGCCAGGACGCAATCTGGCTTCCACATTGAATGCTGATATTGCATGTAGCAGCTGAAACTATTAGACCACATGCTGTTCCCCAAATTACTGTAAATATGGGGTAAGGGAATGTCTCCAAATGAGGCTGTGGTCAATGCTTTTCTAGATAATACTTTTCTGTTACATCATAGTTGCCATATTAGCCATAAAATTATTTAGGTAAAAATAATTAATCGGAGAGCAATATTGTATATAGCTTATCATGATTGCATTCCTATTCTGGTTAATCTTATCTTAATAGAGAAATGTTCCTTATCACCCTAAGGATAGTGATAAGGAAATGTAACGTTTTAGAGGCAAACTGATGCTTCCACTATTTAACTAGCTTTTACTCAGTCGCTTCCTTATTCATCTGTTGACAACTCAGATTTCGAAAGTTCGTGACATCTCTTTCTTTTTTTTTTTTTTTTTTTTTTATAAAGATTTATTCATTTTATTACAGCCAGATATACACAGAGGAGGAGAGACAGAGAGGAAGATCTTCCATCCGATGATTCACTCCCCAAGACAGCCGCAACGGACCGATGCGCGCCGATCCGAAGCCGGGAACCTGGAAACTCCTCCGGGTCTCCCACGCGGGTGCAGGGTCCCAAGGCATTGGGCCATCCTCAACTGCTTTCCCAGGCCACAAGCAGGGAGCTGGATGGGAAGTGGAGCTCTCGGGATTAGAACCGGCGCCCATATGGGATCCCGGGGCTTTCAAGGCGAGGACTTTAGCCGCTAGGCCATGCCGCCGGGCCCGACATCTCTTTCTTAAAAAAAGAAATTTATTTGGAAGCATGACTCACATCTTCCATCTACTGGTTCACCCTCCAAATGGTCAACATTTAAACCACTCTCTGATGCTCTTCCCAGCCTATTAAAAGGGAGCTGGACCACAAGTGAACCAGCAGACTCCAGCTGATGCTCCGCTGGTGTTGCTGGTAGTGATTTAATCCTCTGCACTAAAGTGCTGGCCCCCTGTTGTTTTCAAGATTGACAAATGTGGAATGCAAAGAGACAAGCAGACACAAAGACATCTCTTTCTATAGGTTCATAAATGGCTGATGTCCTTGCTTTAGAGTTGGTTAAACTAATGTTGGAATTTTCCCCTTTGGGCAGATTATGTTCCATTTAGAAACCTGATATTTTTATGTGGTAAAACCAGATTAAAAACAAGCCTTTTAGGTTTGTTGTAAGAGTTACATGTGAAAATGAGCAGAACATTCTCTACAGTCCTGGTTCTTAGCACATAATAAATTATCCATGCATAGGCACCTATAGACATAATTATACTAGTATGTATATGAACAGTTTTAAACATACATGCATAAGGGATTGAAATTTTGTTTTGCACAGTGCCTACCCAAATGAGTGTATTTCTGCAAGAGTCTTTGGATAGCTTTGTCATTAGAGATGATGTGAACCCTGAGCACAGGAGAATGGATTAGTTCTTTGCCAATTCCTGTGTATGGGCAGAGGTGTTGGGGAATAGGGATTACGTTAAGAGGCAAACATCTTTTGCAGAGTCTTAGGCTGACGTGCCCAGTGATCGAGTGGGCTGTCGGAATACAATCTTGCAATTAAAACTGGAGAGGGACGGCCAGTGAAATCTGTTTCAACTCTTAAGTTGACACAGAGGAAACCAAAACCCAGAAAATTGGGAACATGAAAATCAGTTGAGGTTTCACATGGTAAAACAGTGCGAAATTACTTGCCTTCTCGTGTTGATGGTTTTGTAGAGTTCATTTCTTGTTTGTACTTGCATTTAACCTAAGGACATTTTTAAGACAATAGGAGCTATCTTTGTTGTAGACAAATAGGATGAATGTCTCTGGATAAAATATCTTTTTCCAAAATAATATTTGGAAGCAGAGAAATACAGCCATTAGTACATTTGTCATACAGGGAAGTGGGTTTATTCGAAAGAATTTGGGAGAGAATGAGCTTTATCTGTTCGGTTTTGAAACCTGAACATCAGGAAAGATCTAACAAGTTTATTTTGTGGCAGCACACAGAAAAGCCTAAGTTTGCAATTACTAGGTAAAGTAAGTAGCATGTGTTGGGTAATGGCTGGCTGGATTATAATTGTGTTTGAATGCTGTGTTTGTCCTGTAGAACATTAGCATAATGGTTTCTTTATTACCCATGGTCCTGACCTAATAGAGAAGCAAGGAAAGACAAAAAGAAAAAAAAAAAAAGAGCAAGCAAAACCAAAAAATAAACAAAGGCATATCTGCCTTTACCCCCTAAACTACAAATTACATACAAATACAGGAAACAGAAATAACTCATACAAAGGAATTTTATTTGGAGTCTAATTAAAGAAAAGTGCATTGTAATGTGTTTGTGTTTGAGACTTCACTCTTGGCAAAACAAAAATTCTTGTTTGAAAGATAAAACGCATATTTTATGAATGACTTCCAATGAAACGGCTGTCCACAAGATATCAGTTACCCATACCATTTGAATTGCATCTCAGTATAAAATCGAAATCAATGGAAAAGATATTTTCATGAATATTTTTTACTTCTAAGCCTCAGTTCTGTCAGTTGACCTTCATGCGAAGGATCAAAAATGCATTTGTTCAGTGCTTCTGCATGCGTTCATTGAGAGTTGCAATACGTCAGGTCAGCCAGCAGTTGGTGAATAGAGACTGGACATAACTCTCTGTGAAGAGCTGTGAAGGTCTGGAATCCAAAGTAAAGAAATGTTTTCTTTTTTTATCTTTCTTGTCCTTAGTACTTTGCTTTAAAACTAAAATCTTTTTTTAATTTATTAAGAGGCAGAGAAGAAAATGAGATAGACAGACAGAAAGGCATCTCTCCTGTGTTGGTTTACTCCCTAACTGCCTGAATGAATTGGGGCTATCTCAAGCTGATTTCAGGAGCCAGGGCTTCATTGAGTTGACCTGTGTGGGTGGGAAGGATGCAAGAGTTTGAGACATCACCTGATGCCTCCCAGAATGCACATTAGTGTAAGTAAGAATTGGGAGTGGACGTGGAACTTGAACCCAGGCACTGCAATATAGAGTATGGATGTCCAGATACACACTTACTGCTATACAGAACACGTGCCTCTTGTCTTTGGTACTTGAAGTAATTATTATTTTGCCAAGATAGTCTAATCTGAAAGAGAAAAATGATTTCTGATCTCATCTTGCTTGATGTGCTGTTTAGATAACTCATTGGTGTACTTGAGTTGATATGTAAGCAAATCTGATACAAGGCTTTCCCTTTCCCGAAGGAACCCATTATTCTGAAAAAGATGCAGTCATGCATAAGTTACTGGAAGCTAAGATCAGGGGCCTTCAGAAAGAACCTAGAAAAATAGATTTGGAAGATAATGCATATTTCCCATGAGCATTTTTGATAACAATCACATATGTGGTGTGTAGAAAGTAAGAAACCTCAATCAAGGCAAATAATCCAGGAGCGAATAACAGAACTATAAGATCATTGTACAGTCTGGGCCCGGCGGCATTGCCTAGCGACTAAAGTCCTCACCTTGAATGCCCCGGGATCCCATATGGGTGCCGGTTCTAATCCCAGCAGCTCCACTTCCCATCCAGCTCCCTGCTTGTGGCCTGGGAAAGCAGTTGAGGATGGCCCAATGCTTTGGGACCCTGCACCCGTGTGGGAGACCCGGAGGAGGTTCCAGGTTCCCAGCTTCAGATTGGCGCAGTACCGGCCCGTTGTGGTCACTTGGGGAGTGGATCATTGGACAGAAGATCTTCGTCTCTGTCTCTCCTCCTCTGTGTATATCTGACTTTGTAATAAAATAAATATTAAAAAAATCATTGTACAGTCTATAGTAGCAGTATTTTATCAGTATTCTAACAGTAACTATAAGATCATCTACAGTCCATAGTAACAGTATTCTATCATGATTCACTATTAAATGTATATACATACAGATTTCTACATATGTGCAAAATGAAAGTAATGGAGATTGCCATTATTCCAGAGACTGGTCTGTGCTATGTTCAACTCCACTATATATGTTAAATGTTATATGTTAAATGTATATATATTTATACATACATATGTATATGTTAAATGTACACATATATACACTACATATATGTACACTATATACACACACATATATGTACACTATATGTTAAATGTAACACTATAATGTTAAAAATGACATATCTGGAGTAAGCGCTGTGGCACTTTAGGTTAAATAACTGCTTGGGATGCTCGAATCCAACACTGGAATGCAAGTGTCCCATTCGGTCTGCTTCTGATACCTCTTCTGGCTGATGCATCCTGGGAGTCAGAAATGATGGCCAAGTTGTCGGGCTCCTGGCACATGTGGGAGACCCTAATTGCATTCTGAGCTCCTCACCCAGCCCTGTCTGCTGTGAGCATCTGAGGAAGGAACTTTTGGATAGAAAACTTACATCTCTCTCTTCTTCTCTTCCACCCCCTCCTCTTCTTATTTCCTCTTTTTCTGTCACTTTGTCCTTTAAATAAACACATGTACATGTAAACGTGCGCACGTGTGTGCGTACAGTGATTTCACTAAAAGGTGGCAGTCATAAAACAGTTTTAGGACTGAATTTTAACTTCACCCTACAAATGTAGAAAAGAGGAAAGTCAGGCTAGGACACAAATAAGGATGAAGTAATATCAGAGTTGCATTTTCTAACACACCAACCCTTCCTTGCAGCCCACACAAGCGTGTGCCTTATCAAATCTTGCAGCACTGTACCTCATTCCATCCTCTGCCATCAGCCCTGAGGACCAAAGTCCTTGCTTAATGTGTATACACCCATTTCATGTGGCTGAAAAATGACAGTGGGAACCAGAAAATTACTTAAGCCTAGGAAAGATCAGAGAAAAAAATGGAGCAAAGATTTGAGGGCAAACAGCGAGGCTGGGGGTCAGTGAACAGGCTATAGGTTGGGCCAGAATATTCCAGAGGATTGAGCCAAGTTAGCAAGATCCAAGCAAGGAGGAGCGCTAAGCAGGCAGGAGGTTTTACTTGGGGAGGCTGAATCTTGCCATTGTCCAGGATCTTCCTACTTGGATGAGGTGCTTCTGTTCCACGAGCAGTCTTCTTATTAGGCACTGTTTTCGTCACATGTAGCACAAAACCACTTCGAGGTTGGTAGAACATCTTTAGGGCCCTCACCATGGATCCAGGCTTCTTCTGTCATCATTAGCATGACTGTCAGAGTCATGGATCCAAGTTGGCTGTAACACTGTTAGTTTCACATATTCCAGTTTAGTAGAGGAATGCCAAGAGGAGGGGAGAAGAGCATGGCAAGGAAAAGGGAGGCTGCCTTGGAAAACCACAGCAAGATTCTTGATGCATCTAACTGAGCAGAACTGTCACATTGCCATTCTCACCTGAAAATAAGAGAGGGAGTTGTTTTGTGATCTAAGAATATTGCTGTAAATGATGCAAGCCTGTTAGCATGGAGAAGGGATGGATAGGTAAACCATATACCAGAGGGACTCATCCTGTAGTGACTGACTAGTGCTGAATAGGTGATTGGAAGTACCTGCTAGTGGAAAGAGTGGACGTGTGTGCCTTCCTAATTTACACCAAGTATAATGAGGTTCAGAAGGTAAGGAAATGACAAGGTTAAGAAAGAAGGCATAGGCAGTTCAATTGTAAAGCCAGATTCCCCCCTTGAATCTGTAATGTTCTCTGAGGATTTGTCAGTTCCCTTTTTCTCATTGTTTTTTCTTTTTACTGCAGACCCATCTGGCCAAAATCTCTTTTTACAAAATAAGAGATCAAAACATCACTGAATCCACAGCTAACAGAGAAAGTGGAATCCACAAGGTTGGGAGAAATGAAAAGCTTCCACTTAGGATCCCAGAACTTAGGTGGTAGAACAAAGGGCCAAAAGAGGTCGCAGTTTGTCTTCCCTCTGGAAGCTTCAGGAAGCATAGGGTTGTGTTCAGATTTTTGAGGGAGTTCAGTGCCATTCTCTAGGCATTAGTACTTCTCGATCTGTGGTCCATGAACCATGCAGAGCATATTCCCCTGGTGTACAAGATGCAGGTGCTAGACAAACACATCTGCTTTGGAAGATCAGAAGCTCTGGAGATGCAGCCTGGGGTGTGGGGGTGAGTTTTCATATCCCTAGGGCAATTATAATGCATGATACAGCATGACATCTGATAGCATTAAAAACAGCATTAATGGAGTAACTACTTTGATAAGCACCGGCTCAGACACAGATTAGTACTCCAAAAATATCCAGTCTCGTTGTTTTACTCAGAAGGGTTTGCGGCTCAGAGAGTTGAGTATTTTGTCAAACTTAAGTGGCTCAGCAGAGATTACTTGCCGATGCTCTTCCCAGGCATTCAGGATGATGGGCAAGTTCTGTGTCATTTTCTCATGTCTAACGAGAGAACCCATGTAAGTAATATTTCTGCATCTGTAAGAGGTGAGTGTGGGGTCAAGGAGAAAGGTACAGAGACAATTCTTGCGTTGGACTGATCTGAGGGAATAGAATCCTACATACAAACATTCCTAAGATTTTCTTTCTTTTTTTTTTTTTTTGGTTTTAAAGATTTATCTATTTTACTACAAAGACAGATATACAGAGAGGAGGAGAGACAGAGAGGAAGATCTTTCGTCCAATGATTCACTCCCCAAGTGAGCCGCAACGGGTCGATGCGCGCCGATCCGAAGCCAGGAACCAGGAACCTCCTCCGGGTCTCCCACACGGGTGCAGGGTCCCAAAGCTTTGGGCCATCCTCAACTGCTTTCCCAGGCCACAGGCAGGGAGCTGGATGGGAAGTAGAGCTGCCAGGATTAGAACCGGTGCCCACATGGGATCCCGGGGCATTCAAGGTGAGGACTCCAGCCACTAGGCAATGCCGCCGGGCCCCCCTAAGATTATCTATAATCAAACTCAGCCAAGTTTCAGCCAGGCCTGGAAACCTTGCTGACATTTGGACCAGGGTAATTCTCCATCGTGGAGGACTGCTTGTTCTTCCTGAGATGTTGCATCAATTGCAGCCCCAACCTATGAGGTGTCAACAGCAACTTTTCCACCAGGTGTAACATTAGCCACTTCTCTAGAAATGGCTAAATGACTACTTGGGGCACAATTTCCCTTGGTAGAAATCCACTGGATTGCAGGATGAACTCGCTAAAAATCCCATCCTGGCCTATGTCTGGAGCCAAGACCAAACGCACTGAGAAACTGCAAGGCGATTGACTAGTATGTTCCTGTCTGCTTTGATTTCGGCACCTAGAAGACCTGATCTAAGCCCTGCTCCTTTAGTTGGAAGAGTCAGCATTTACTGAGAAGATATTTGCTCTCATGCCAGGGCTGTGCCAGGGCTGTGCCAGGGGTGTGCCAGGCGGATAATGAAGCAACAATTCAGGAGAGTGCTCATTTGACTGCAGTTAAAGGACTTTAAAGAACTCCTCTAGGATCATTTCAGCTCACTGGAGAAAGCTGTAAACAATTAAGCTAATTTGTTTGTAAATGTGGTTCATCAAAGGAGCCTCCATCAGTTCTGTCCCCTATTTCTAGAGCACTGTAGCCAGGCACAATGGCAAACCATCAGTATAGCGTACTGGGGGAAGAACTGACTTCAATTATTCATCCCCAACATCTGGAAGGTCAATTAGGCTTTTACACTTTGATTATACTTGGGATTAGGGTATACTTTGTTGTCTCATGTTTCTACGGTTACAATTCACCACTTAAACATGGTGCAAATGATTGCGATCTGGCTAATGTTGTGGGTGAGCAACCCTGTTACAAATGGGTTCCTATTTCTTACATAGTTTCTCTACCCAGAGTCTTCACATCTTTTGGCCTTCTTCCTGTCTTCATTTCTTCGTTTTGTGTATGTTTTCTTCTGTTGGCGCTCTGCATCCTGCTGTCTTGGTTGCTGTTACTTCCACTGTTGTCTGTTAGGAATTCTATATAGTCCCAGGACTCCTGATCATCCATTGATATGGTCCTGTGTGGTTCATGTAACGTCTGGCTCGTGGGGTCTGTGTAAGCCCATGAAATCACGTGGCTCATTCCTGTGGAAAAACCAGTGTTTCTCTGTACAATGAGAATACTGAGAATCTGAGAATACCGAGTGAGTGTTAGGCATTTGTTTCAGAATTTCAGCATTGAAGGGCAAGGGGTGTGGGCAGCAGTGCCTGCTTCCTAGGAAGCGCTTTCAACAAGCTGCTTGTTAAATCCAAGCAGCGCAGGCCTCACGCAGCCATCTTCAGGATCACCTTGAGAACTTGAAGATACCAGATAATTACAAGGTGACTGTGCTTTCCAAGTGGCTCCATGATCAGAATTTAAATACTTCTTTCCAAGAATGACTCAGAGCCTATTTCCTGGGTTTAACTAAGATTGGATAATCAGGGTATCTACTTGCTAGAGCTGTTGTCAGCTTTTTAAGATGGTAAGAAGTATAAGGATATTCTGTCTCCTATTTATGTTGCTCACTCTTGTCACAGCAAGTTTTTTGGAATGTGGTTTGTTTTAACTGGTTTTGGTAAAGAAAGATGACCATGATAACTTTTCATTTAAAAAAAAATTGTTTCTAGTTTTTACTTGGTCCCATTTACTTAGTGTTATGTGCCAAATAACTTCTACTGGCTACGTCTTCTTCATATTTCTGTAGTCATCGCTTTCAATGGGTGCATCCTATCCCATGGTATTTGTTTTCAATAATTTACTCACATAGTTCCTTTTTGTAGGATATGCTAGTTGTCTTACATTTGCTAGCATTTTAAATGTTTTTGAAAGAATTGATCCTTCTTTATTTTATGGAATGATTTTACTTCAGGGTGATTAATCATGACTGATGGACTTTTTTATAGTTTTAATATATAGTTTCTAATAACCATAAGAGCCTTAGAATTCAGTAGAAATTTTGATCTGACAATTCAATTTCCAAGAATTGGTGGTAAACTAACCTGCAACTGTGTTGAGACTAAGTAGTATCAATTCTCCTCCTGTATGTGGTCATTTCTTTTTATTCAGTGAATAAAATAGCCATCTGAAGGCCAGGTCACAAAGGATTAATAAAATAACTACAAGTGAAGGAATGAAATCAAAAGTGTGTCTTCTGCCTCACATTCTCTTGTGCATAAGTAAAAGCGACAGCATGCAGTAGTAGTATAATAGTAGCAAATAAGCATCCATATATACCAGGAGTTGTGGTAGGCTCTTCACATTGCTGTGTATAGCTTTGCATGTAACCCAACCTTGTAAGAATCTAACATTTGTTTACCTGGTCAGTATTAAATGCCTTTTGCATATTCAGAATTGTGCCAGAGGCTAGTGTAAGAACACAGGAGAACAGCATACAGTGCTACAATCAGGCGTTTAGGGAGTTTGTGGACTATGGGCCGGGAAAGTACTAATTCTGTCTCAGTTCAAGTTCCAACTGCAAGGCAGCACTAGCTTTTGGCAAGTTATTTAACTTGTACCCCACTTTTCCTAAGGTAAACAGTGGCAATACTGTTTGTTAAGGAAACTCAATCAGTTCATTGAAGTCACATGTTACAATGCTTCATCAAGTTCATCAAGGTATCATTTCCATCACCAGCTACATGACTGACACTAGAAACCTGCAAGTTCTCCTTTTCTAGACAAACAGGTATTTCTGTTGACTTTATTGTATCTTGCTAACATTCATTTTTCTGTTAAAGGCAAAGCTAGTGCAAATATGGTCAAATATAAGGTATTACAGATACTAATATAATGAATGCTATAGCAAATGGGTAGCTAAAACTGTGGACGTCAGATTCCACATTAACAGTTTTAATTTTCATCTTTAGTTAAGTGGCAGTCAAGAAGTTAAATAGCTGGGGCCTCATTGTTTGAGAACCAATTGTCAAAATACACATCGGTGTATTTTATTCTAATGTGCATCAGATGCTTCAATACTAACCTTTACCATTGTTCAGGGCCTCATTGGAGAGCGCCCCCTGTAGTATGACCAACAGATTTAATTCCTCAATGTGTTGGAATGACAATGAAATCTTGGTTAGATAAATACTATATAATAAGTAATACATTCTGGGGGACTTTCCTGACACCATCGGCTTTAAATTTTTTATTACGTAAAAAATGCAAATCGGTTTTAAAAGTTCAGGTCTTGTTAAAATTAATATTTTTTGTCTTAGGCAGAATGTGTCCTGTGATGGAGGATGGGCTTTATTATGAAATGTTTAAATTACTTTTTACTTTGTATTTTATTTGAAATGGAGGAGGCCAAGGGAGGGGAATGACGACGAAGGGTAAGAGATGGAGAGATTGAGCTCATTTGCCACTTTGCTTCCCCAACACCCGGCTGAAGCTGGACCTGGCCAGGCCAAACCCTGGAGTCCAGAGTTGATTAGAGTCCCTCACATGGTTCTCAGAGACCCTATCATTTGAGCAACATCCTCTGCTGCCTTCCATGGAATACATTATCAGGAAGCTGGAGGCAGAGTGAGGACTTGAACACAGATATTCCCATATGAGAGTCCCAAGGACCATCCTAACATGTCAAACACCTGTCCTCTAATGATTTTTTTTATGTCATTTGTAAAGAGGGGGTTAAATTGCACTGTAGTCAGATTCATTCTCTCCAGGCTTTTTGTTTTGTTTTGTTTGTTTGTTTTGGTGTGTTGTTTTATTTCTGGCTGGTGTTTCAGAATCATTTGCAACCAGTTTTACATCAGACCAGATGCAGACTTTGGTAGCAGAGTTTCCTGGACTGCCTTCCAGGCACACTGCAGTTGTGTGGTTTGACTTTACTGTCTACTGCAGATCCCTCTCAGGTCCAAACTCTGGTTCCTAAGAAAGGAGCAGGATTCACCATACTGGGCTCCAGAAATTGGAACTGACAGGTTCTCGCACAGCCTTCAGGACCTGTGCCTACAAAGAAAGAGGTGAGCAGTTAGTGGGATTCTTATGCCTTCCAGTGATTAAATAATGACTTGAAAGAGAAAATTTAGTGAAGATCATTGGTATTGACGTTAAGAATGTCTAGGGCAATACAATTAAATGTAGATATAATCAAAAGATCTTTTAAAAAAAAAGAAAACAGCACAATCACTTGGGAATATCTGGTTAAAATTTTAGTCATATAGTTCTAAAAGGAATTCCTTAGAATTAAAGAACTTGTTGCCAGTCTCTGCTGTGGTTTAAGCATTAACACATGTACTCTAATGTAGTTCAAATGAGAAGAGGGGTTCGGGCAATTTTTAGTTCACTAAAAGAAGACAACTGTGGTAGCAACCATTGAGGGGACTGATTTCTAGGCACACAACAGGTTACATTGAGGGCTGGAGTGGAGAGTTTTCCGAGAGGCTATTTGAGTCTAGGAGAGAGAACAACAGAATTTGCACTGCAATTTCCAGTGTGAGTCACTTCTCCCAAACTTACAGCCTACCAGCTACACGCTCTTGTGTCGTTAAAACCCCAAGCCTCTATTTCCTTACCGCAATAAAGAGGAAAGACTACCTATATTATTGATTTGTTCTGAAAATCAAGTGGTATCCTAATCTTTGAACTATTTGGGAAACTCTATTTATATAAAGGTACATATTAGTACTAGTACTTGGTTTTCAATTACAGGTTATTTTATTCGTGTTTAGCCAAACACTTACACATAGCTGTATCTACTCACTATTTCTTAAGTATTTTTGGTATTCATTATGTGGCAGGTATCATGGCAAATTATCAGGATAGCAATTCCTAACTCTAAAATGATCCCTGTTCTTTAAGTGGCTAACTGTAAAGATACATGGTATTTAATTTGCGTAGTTATCACCGGTGCTTTTCTGAAAAAAGCCATGTCTAAAAGATACTTGTGAAAGTCTAGTGGTACCAGGTTTGCACATGGTCTTTGTATATGGGCTACAGGATATATAGTCCTAACAGTGCAATGTATACCAAATAGTGGGTGTAGAAGATGATTTCTCCTAGAATGATATTCTGGAGGAAAGCTCTTTGTAGCATTGAGTTTGAGTAACTGGATCTTGACTTTGGACTCTGTATCTTCTATGTGATATGGCTTGGATTTTAGCTTATTAGGAAATAGAACCAGTAAGAATTTGTGCAACTGAGGAGTTCATCCTTGGATTTAATCAAGTCAATACTTCATATTAGTTAATGGAAATGATCCTGATATGTGAAACAGAAGGGAACTGAAATAATTACCTCCAAAGTGACCACGCCAGAGCCATTTTCTATCTGGAGTGTGGTCATGACAATAATAGATTTTGCAACTAAAACACTACACATTCATTGGCAAATCATGACATGGACCACCAACTCATATCATTTTCAAGGAAATGTTAGACTTTTATGAAGACCCATTTCTTTCTGAAAAATCTATGCCTGTAAATGTTTACACTGGCACTGTACCATTCACTACCAGCATTGGTGGCATTGGAACACTGGGGATAATAAATTGTACTACTTTAATAGTTCAGACCTGGTAGGTCATAAGTGGTCATAACAACAGGATGTAGTATAGCTTGAAATAAGAGTCTACCTCTTATGAGAAATTAAATGCAAACTTTCTCAAAATTCACTTAAAAATTCGTGGATTTGGCCTATAGCATTTGATTACAAATGAGGAATTTGACACAGAGAGACATAGGTCCAATTAGTCCTGTTTGTTTTTATGACTGTTAGTATAACGAATGAAAGTAGACCAAGTCACAGCAAGGCAGAACTCCCCTGAGTCAAGGACTTGTTCCAGCTGCTTAAGAGTGCCACCAAGCACCACAAACAGGGCAAGAGATGACAGGAGTTTGTCCTCTTAGAGTTCTAAAGGGTACAAGTCCAAAACCATGGTACTGAGCAGCGACAATGTCCCTAGAGGGAAGTCTTTCCTGCTTTTTCCAGCTCTGATGGCTCAGATGGCCCCTGACTTGTGGCACTGTAGTTGAAGTGTCTGTTGCCATGGTTACATGGTGCTCTCTTTCAATTTCTCTGTGTCCGTGTTTATGTTCCCATTTTTCTCCTCTTATACCAGTCGAATTAGATCAATACTGTCCTCATTCAATGTAGTTTTTTAACTGGATTATACTGCAGAGACCCTATTTCCAAATCAAACCATAGTCATGTGTACCAGGGTATAGGACTTGAAAATATCATTTTGCTGACACAATTCAATCAATAACATCATAATAATGTATTTTCCTGATGACTCACGTTAATAAAATATTGCTATGGCATTTTGAATAATGGTTCAGGAAGATTTGGTTTTGAGTAATCATATTCTTATTTAATGTATAGTTAAGGGAGAAGTCAGTGGGCTTGTTGCTGCATAATACAACAGCTTAGAATATAATAACCTCAACTGAACTGACTTGTACTATACTTCCAGAATACAAAAAAAGTATGTTTTTTTTTTATTCTAGGAAGTAAAAACATGCATGCAACATTTACTTCATGAAAAACTATGCATGAACTTCAAGATTAATTTTTAAGATTTATTTTATTTGAAAGCAAGAGTAAGACACACAGAGAGAAACCCCATCTGTTAATTCACTTGCAAACAGCCACAGTAACCAGGGTTGGGCCAGAACAGGCCAAACTCAGGAGCCTGGAACTCCAGCCAAGGGTCAGGCTGACAGGGCTCCCTCACGAGTGGCCTTGACTGTTGTGGGTCTGGGGAGTGAACCCTTTAAGTGGACAACTCACACCCATTCTCTTTCCCTTGTTCTCTCTTGAAAACTGACTTTCGAAGAAATCTTTAAAGCAAATCCTGAAAGGACACCCACTTTTCTTTATTTAATCATACCAAAAAAGCATCACAGCATCTGTAATTTAAGAATGAGCCAAATGTCTGGTATCACAGAACTATCCCAACTTATTTTTGTCTCCCATTTTTCAACATAATCTCCATGAAAGTTTAATTCATTTTTTCCATGGATGTTTTGACATCTCCTTTTGTCTTGCGCCATCTGCAATTTTACATCTGACTTAAGAGCACACATTGACTAATTTTTCAAATAGGAATATGTGAGATGAATGTAGGTACCCTTATTGTATTTCAATATTATAAGGCACATTCTGGAGCTATTTCATAGTGTGGCACTTTGAACTATGGCATACAAAAACAAGTGTCAAGGTCAGTAGGCTGCCGCCTTCCCCCACAGTGGCATTTGGTATTGTGCAGGAAGTGTTAAAGCTACCCCCTCCACAGACCAGTTAGAGAAGATTCCTTTCTTGGGGTCACAGGAGCTCTTTGCATCTTTGCCTCATCTCAGACAATGTTCCAACTGTGTCTGCCAGAACCCTGCCTGCTGGCAGTGAAGTCTGTGACATCTGGCTTCTAGCACTGCTATGTCATCTTTCTTTCTTCTCTTTTTGCTATTTAGTCCCCAAAAAGTGGCCATGAGGAATCTGTTTATGAAGCAAAAATGACATGAACCCTTGCAAATGAAAGTAAATGAATTAATACACAAGTTGATCTGGAAACCAAAGGGGATAAACTGTGTATTCAACGAAGTCTTCTACTTAGGAGAGCGTAGTGCTTCATGCTTTTGTCTCATGCTGCATGCTATTTTGTTTGCTTTTTTAAGATCTAGGGTCACATTCCCTGTAGTTCATTTAAAAAAATCATAATAAATGAATAGGAAGCATCAAAGAAGAACTTTTCAATCTAACATCTCCTAAGATACAACGATGTGTACTGAACCGTACAATTTGGAGCTAAATAGAAGTTACTGTGAGGACACAGTTCTATCATGGCTCAGGGCGGTCATTAATAGCGACAGAAAAGGCAACAGCTTAATCTTTTAATGTGTCATATGATTGTTTATGTAATTTAGAATATCTTCTGATGGCAACAGAACATGTGGATTTGAACTAGGCGTTGACAACACAAATCGACAACTTTGGATTGTAATTTAGTGCGATTTTTTTTTTTTAATCAAGGAAAAAGTATTCCAACAGAAATAACTGGTTCATGGTACATGAATGCTTAATTCGAGGTCCATTTTCAGATCTTACTCAAAGAATGAGAAACATATGAATTCCATCTTCCTTCAAATATCCAACTCAGAAAAAAAATAGAATATGTGCTTGACAAGTGGT
Organism: Ochotona princeps; assembly: GCF_030435755.1. Lineage (NCBI taxonomy): Eukaryota > Metazoa > Chordata > Mammalia > Lagomorpha > Ochotonidae > Ochotona > Ochotona princeps. Next base: position 34,163,096 of record NC_080851.1, read on the forward strand.
TGAGTACATTTCAAGTTTCTAACAAAATCTCTTGATTTAGCCACTCCAAATGTATTTCATGCCTCTATTTTTGGAGTTTGTTTTTTGTCATTTATATACTATAAAATCATGCTTATTTTAGAATACAAATATCTTATAATACTTAAATAATCCCAAGTGTGTCTCTTCATTCTATTTTTCTGTGCTAAGCATGACAAAACTAAGAGGAAATGAAAAAACATTCTATATAAGGACCCGGCTGTTCCAACTGATCTCTTATACCTATTAACTTATCACTTTCTCATGATTATCAAACTCCACTTAGAAAAAATTGACAGCGCTTTTCTATAATTTTACTCAAATTTCAAATACTTTTCTGAGGCTATATATACACTGGGAACCATTTTTTGCTTGTGAATTTCTTTGGTTCTCTAGTTTTAAAAGCATTTTATATTCACATTTTTTAAAGATTTATTTTTATTGGAAAGATAGAAGATTTTCTGTCCATTGATTCACTCCCCAAGTGGCCAAAATGGCCAGTGCTGAGCCAATGCAAAACCAGGATCCAGGAACCTCTTCCGGGTCTCCCACACCGGTGTGGGGTCCCAATCCTTTGGGCCATCCTTGATTGCTTTCCCAAACCACAAGCAGGGAGCTGGATGGGAATCAGGGCTGCAGGGATTAGAACCTGTGTCCATATGGGATCCCAGCACATGCAAGGTGAGGACTTCAGCAGCTGTGCTACCATGCTGAGCCCAATATTTATATTCTAGCACACAATTACTTCCTGAAATATTCCCTACTCTAATAACACTTTTTTAAAATTTGTGAGAGTGAGATCCTACCTGTTCCCATTTCCCAAATGGTTGCAGTGTTAGGGTTGGAGCCAGGAGCCAGGAGCCAGGAATGGAATCCAAGTGTCCCTTGTAGGTGGCAGCAATCCAACTGCCTGAGCCATCACCATAGCCTCCTAGAGTCTGCACTGGCAGGAAGCTGGGGCCAGGTGGATCCAGGAACAAACCTTGTCTCTTTGATATTGAATATGGGCATCCTTACTGCCCACTTGCAATAACATTTTTGTAAAACTAGTTGATAATTTTATAGGCAGTATCAGTCATAACATTTGACTATGCGAGAGTTAAGATTCGCTAAGGAAATAATACTCTTGCTTCATTTATTTTTTTAAATTAATTACATTGCATTATGTGGCAGTTTTATAGGCTCTGGGATTCTCCACCCACACAACCCCCACTCCCCCTGGATTCCTCCACCTTGTTGCAGTATTAGTTCAAATTCAGTTGAGATTCTTTCATTGCAAACATATACCAAACATGGAGTCCAGCATCTTACTGTCCAAATTCAACAGTTTCTTGGGGAGACCATCTCCAGTCTGAAGGTACAGCTGGCAGAGTATCATTCTGATCAATTAAAAGCCCCAACATAACATCAGCAACAATTTATAACGTTATGGAATTAATTGACATGGTACTGAGTAACGAATATGTTTAAAAAAATGCAAGTTCTGAACCACATCCTGTGACTTCTTCATTGACATTTCAATTTTAGTTTATATACAGCCGGGTTTTATACACCTTAAAATGGCTATAAATTACTTTTTAGCTGTCTTGTGTCTATTTTCATTTTAGTATTTGGCAGTTTATAGCGTTGAAGCATAATTCATTTATTAATCCCAAACTCCATCTCTTGCAAGCTATGAAGTGATCTGAAAGATAACTGTTCAATCACTCTCTGAATGCATATGCAGTCCCTGGCTATGACTGGGTGGGGTTGTGATCAGTATCATGTTTAGACAACAAATAGTAAATTCATGTTTTGGTTCTATGCAAATTCTGTGGTCCACAGTAGAGAGGCCACTCTGGAATGTGTTGAACAATGGTGCATCGTGTCTTGATTGTGGAAGAGCATTTTTTTTCCTGATAGGGGTTGAGGGAGCTTAGTGATTAAGGCAAAAGGCTACAAGGAAATTTGTGGCAATGGTCAACCCAGATCAATGAGCAATGGTTGCCCAGCACCATCTCTCTCAAAACCACAAATTCAGAAACAGGAAAAGCAGACGCAGAACTTTACTTCACGTAATGTTCAGCCTTAAGAAGAATATATTCTTGTGTTCAAGAGGTAGCAATTTCTGCAAAAGTTTTTAAAAGTTGTTAAGTAGGCCAATCCTTATATATAATTATTTTCATAATAAATCCAGTATAGACCTGCCAGCAAAGTTTGTCTAGTTCTAAGAACTCAAGTTCCTGAATGGGTTTCTAGGGAAAAAAAAAACTACATAAACAATCCTCTCACATCTCAATTTCTAAAGAAATGCCATTCTAAATCTTCTTTGCAGAATTGTCAGTGTTGTGAACATAGAAGCATAACGTAAGATTATGTTCAACTGATAAAAATAGGGAGTGATGGCATTGATTAAAATTAAGTTCATTGGTAACTGTTCTTCACGTTTGTTGTCTTGAATCTGAATAGCATGTGTTAATCTCCTGGCAGTTTCACCAACTGCCTCTTGAAAACTCTATACATAAGCACCAAGTTTAGCCTTATTTTTGTAACAAGGCTTCCTGTGACACTGATGTACTGCTGATCATTTTAATATTCTGTGGTTTGCATCAAAAAATGTAATTATGTTTTCAGTTGTTTGCCAGATCATGTGACCTCAACCTATGGGTTCTGGGTAGGAAATTCCTGTTTAAGATGCTACCTTCTTTCTTAACCTATTAGCTTTGTATGACTGTGGAGTCATTTGTGCCTTCAATGGGCAAAAGGCATGCATAGATAGATATCCATCAGAAAAATGCCCAGCTGCATTTTAAAACAGTCTATAATTCCTACATTTTTAATTTTGCTATTTATAAATGGGGAGTCACATGTGGGTATATACTCTGCACTGTATTTTCTTCAATAGTGATGTGTTAGACTCATTGTATATTATTACCATCAGTGACTCAGAATCAGGACAGAGAACAGGACCCAGGGTCTCCCATGTACTTTTTGGTATCCAAACCCTTCTGGCCAGTATATCATTCTCCATTTCTATAAATTTGTCATTTCAAGAACGTTATAGAAATGAAATCACACTTTGGGAAACTTTCTTCTTTCACCCTGAAGAGTCATCAGGATATTTCAGGTAGAAATTTTATTCATCTTTATCCCTGTGTAGGAGTACCAAGTATGACTGCACTAGTTTGTTATCTCACCAGCCGAGGCACACATGTACTGCTTCCAGTTTGAGACTATTATGGGTGCAGCTGGTATAATTATTTGTGTATATGGTTCCATGTGAATATCAGTTTGAATTTCTTTGGACTAAATGCCCAGAAGTGCCACTGCTGGGTTGTATGTTCGTTACTTGCTTAGTTTCTAGTGATTGGCCAAACTTTTCTCTGGTGGCTGGGCTATTTCATTTTACCAGCAGTGTGTGAGTGATCCAGTTTTGCTCCATCATTTTGCTCCACCAGCATTTGGTATGATCAAGACTTCTTGGTTTTAGCCATTCTGACACATACATAATAATAATGTTGTGGGGTGGCTAGGTTCAGGTTCTTTGATGAGTGGAAAACAATTTAAAATGTAGACCTAGGTTGGCAGAGAAGCATGATTTATTTACATGCAAAGCCAAAGTGCATCCTCAGGAAGGTGTATGGGTATGCTGAAGAAACAGCTACAGCTACTCCGAGGTTTGGACTTATCCTTCCTATGGTCTGAGGGAACAGGTGTTGGTGGTGTAGGGCAATGGCATTGAGTACAGTTCATTTCCTGGACCTTTTCTTGGGGACACGGGGAGGGGAGGTCTCAGAAGTGTCATGACATCAGGCACATGATGAGGGGGGGACTGTTGCATTGTAACTCTTAAATGATGTGCTAAGGGTTACTATCATGGTGATGGAGCGACAACATAAATATTTTGCTAGAGCACTGGCTCAAAGTGGTGACACTTCGAATGGAAGCTGCTGTCTGACCTGAGGTCGGGGGGCTTGGGTGGTACAGGTGAGGCTGCAGGGAGGAACTGGCATCCTCAGCTTCCCTTCACCAACTACCTATCTGCAGTATTTATTTGCATTTCCCTAAAATCAAATAATAAGAGCATCTTTGTATCTGCTTCAAGGAAATAACTGTCTTGTCTCTTCTAATTTTTCTTATCCTCGTTTTTAGAAATTTGCATACTATATATGATAGTAATCAGATCTATGATTTGAAATTAGTTTCTCAGGTTATGACTTGGGTTCTGGTCATCTAATGGTTTTCTTTAGAGCCAATTTTTAGGTTTTTTGATTTTTTAAATTTTTCTGGGTTTGATTATGCTTCAATGTCAAGTGTAAAAAATGTTCTAGTGCCAAAACTTATGTTTTCTTTCCTGAAAGTTTTTGGCTTACACAGAAGTCATCTCCAGGGCATTTGTTTCTTTTCCCATTAGAGTTTGTATCAAATACTTTTTGTGTTGATTTGAAGATCTTGTGAGTTAAGCTTTCAAGTATGAATCCCATCTTGCATCCCTAGAATAAGTCCCATTTGGCAAAGGAGCAGCATCTCTTCTGCAATGCTGTATTCTGTACACTGCTTTGTTAATTCTTATCTGAAGGAAATTGGCATGAAACTTGTATTACTTGTGTCTAGTTTGGGTAATGTAGTTTCTTAGCACACGGTGGATGCTGCACCAAAATCCTTAGACCAGATAATTTAGAAAGTACTATTTCTTCCAGTTCTAGTGGCTGGCACTATCACGTGAAGGTCTCTGCCTTAGATGGTGACATCTGGCCCAATTTTTATCAGGGCATAAAGCCCATTCAATGAGGGCCCACCTCCTAGTACTAGCATTTCAACAAAGGAATTTCGGAGGGATAAAAATTTTCTAATCAGAGAGAAATACTAATAAACAAGGAACAAGCTACTCCAAGTATTACTACTCCTCAGTCATGTACAGTATGTGTGCTTGGGGTGGGGGAGGTGCTATGTGATTTCATCCATGAGACCTACCTAATTAGGAAGGTGGGGTAGGGAATCCAAGAGGACTTGAGCCTAAGCAGGAAGTTGGGATGCTTGCATCTCATAGCCGAGTGCTCAACTACTCTCCTTCTAACCTAAGCAGAGACTTAACAACTATGCCATATTCCCTTTATTTCAACATTACATTTGGAAAATGAAATTACTTATTAAAAAGACAATCTGGTTGGTGAGTGGAGAAATAGGGAAACAGTCAGATGTTGTCAAGTACTTTTGGGAATATAAAGATGTTAAAGAAGCGACCACGGGACTGGACAATTGGAAATTGTATGATACTGACTAGACTGAAGTTCCAGCAGGAGTGGGAGATGTGCAATCCATGAAACCAATTCTATGAAAGTGATTATGTTCCTTTAAGAGTGCTAAGACAACCTTAGCCTCTGAAAGCTTTGCATAGAAAGTGTTTTGAAACAAACAGTTGGAAGGAACTTCAGAGATGATATGCTCCAACCCTGTGATTTTACAGATGGCCCAAATCAGGGCTGGAGAATTTAACTAGTTGTAGGACCAAGGCCAGATGCCTAACTTAGAATTTGCCTATTTTTTTTAGCCATCACACACCACTACTAAAAGTAGCCAACATTTTATTGAGTGTTTACTAGGTGTTAGGTATTACACCAGGAGCTTTACACATGGTAACTAATTCTTATCCCCCATGAACAAAGTTCTATTAAAATCTCAGTAAGGCACAGAAAGTTCTAGTCTCAGGCCCAGTGTGGCAGCCTACAGGCTAAAGTCCTCACCTTGTATATGCCAGGATCCCATATGGGTACTGGTTTTTGTCCCAGTGACCCTGCACCCATGTGAGAGACACAGGGAAGCTCCTGGCTCTTAGTTTTGGATCGGCTCAGCTTTGGTCATCGCAGTCACTTGGGAAGTGACCCAGTGGATGGAAGATCTGAAAGAGAAAGATTTATTTATATTTTATTGGAAGGTTCTAGTCTCTTAACATCAGACAGCTAATAAACTCTAGATATAGACTTCAAAAATCAGGTACTCAGATTCAGGAAGTTATATCGCCAATCACCTTTCACAGTGCATCTCTGTATAACTCACTGTGCTCAAATTAAGACTGTCATGTTTCTGATCCCATTTAATCTAAGTAGTGATGAAGGACTATACTAAAATATTAACATCTTTATGCACATAATAGTCAAAGTGAAAACCTGCCATCCTGGTATCAAACCGCTCGCTGCTCATTGCAGTCAACTTTACCATTCACCAACCCCAGAAGAAACCTGCTTTGTAAGGACAATGTAAGAAATGTTTACTTATCTCTGTCTCTACTTCCTCTCTGATTACTTATTAAACTGTACCTTTTGAACATTTAAATTATAAAGGAACAGTATACATTTGAGGGAGAGGGTAGAAGATTTAACATTTTTCCTGAGAGAAAAAAATAACATTAATTTTTTTTTCTTACCACTTGGTTAAAACCAGAGAAGTACTATTTTTTGCTGGAAACTTTACTGAAGTGCCTTGAACTTCAGAGTCCAAGTAGATTTTCATTGAAATTTACTGTAGTTCTTTCAGCAGCTGTGGTCTTGAAGGAAGAGTTCTGCTTTTAGCCCACAGAGTAACTGCTGAGAAACCACAGAATCAATCAGACACACAAATGCCCCAATCCTTCCTGCTGTGGAGTTTTCCATCTTCAGATCAAAGTGCTTTGTGCCCGTCAGCAACTTTTAATGTCTTTGCGCCTGCTGTGAACGACTTCCATTTACAGACTCCCCTTGGCTGAGATCTCGGGTGCCGCTGTCTGCTTTCCAGGAGTACAGCATTCATGCTCATGCTGCCAGCACAGTGCAGCGGGCCCTTGCTTTGTTCCACTCAACAGTCCATGCTCAGCGTGGAAGGCATCACTGTTCCTTACACCGGGCACAGCCGAGGTGATGTTCAATATATATGACCTGTGAAATCGGACATGTACAAATTCAGTGAGGACACTATTTAGGAAGAGTTTAAGAACCAGTAGAAGCTACTCATGTCATGTCCACAGTATCTTTGAACTTAAGCTTCTATGTTTGTGTTGTGGCCAGAAAACCTTGGTAATTTTTTCCTTAGCACTTAAGAAGAAGAGGCCATGGAGACTAAATCAACTCAGTATATTTTTTTGCCAGGAATGGCTAAAGTCCTGGCCTGGCCTGTGCCAGGATCACACGTGGGTCCTGGTTTGTGTCCTAGCAGTCCTGCTTCCCATCCAGCTCCCTGCTTGTGACCTGGGAAAGCAACTGAGGACGGCCCAAAGCCTTGGAACCCTGCACCCATGTGGGAGATAGAGGAGGCTTCTGGCTCTGCATCAGCTCAGGTCTGCCGATTCACTCTCCAAGTGGCTGCAATGGCCAGACAGATCTTCCTTTCTGTGTATCTGACTTTCCAATAATAATAATAGCATCATAAATTCATTTACTTTACCTGGAAGTCAGATTTAGGGAGAGCTTCCAACCACGGGTTCACTTCCCAATGGCCGCCAAAGCTCTGTGCCAAGTGCTTCCTGAGGGTCTCCTGCGTGGGGAGAGGGCCTGAGACTTGGACAAGCCTTTTGCCCCTTTTCCAGTAGGCTAGACCTGAAGTGGAATAGGTGAGACATAAGTTGATGCAACAAGCAGAGCATTAGCATGCTACACCACTACCCTGGCCCCTCCATAGCCTTGTTTTAACAGGAAAATCAATACATATGAACAGTGATTCCCAACAGTAGATCACAAGTTCCAACAGGAAATTTTTCTTTAGCGAAGAGTGAATATAATGTGTTTTAGAAAAGTGGCGAGAGCCAACACATCACTTTCTTCAATCTCATTCTTTGTATTTGCTTCAGGCTTAAGTTTACTGCAATCATTAATCAGCTAAGACTCAACACTGATACAGAATGGCGTCAGGTAACACTTCAAATCATAGTGTCTCTATTAAAATTGGGGTTCCATTAAATTTTGGTCTACATATCCTTTCAGATTCAGGAGTTGGTTGGCATACGAAATTGTATATGCTTACTGTTCATCTTTTACACTTATTTTGTGCCCATACAGAAAGTGTAAGGACCTGTTAGCTCTCAGGCAGCCTTTCGTTCTTCATGTTCGCTCCCTTGTGCTAGCAGAATGGTTTGCTGGCATCTCTGACTTGATGAGCAAAGTAGGGTATCCACCATTCATCTTCACCTCTGGGAGATGATTTTTATAAAAGAGAAAGGAAGAACAGACACTTGCATGGCAGGACTCAGCTCCTGCATATGCCTCACAGAGGCATACTGGTTTCCAGTCAGTTCTGACCTATCAAGGAAACAGTGCACTCAGGGATCCCTTTCACAAACTGCATTGTTCTCACGAAGCACCTTTTTGGCTGAACTTCAGTCCATGAGACAACCAAAGAGTTATTGTCAGCAAAAGGGAGACATGTAATATAGTGAATAGCAGGCTAGACTCTTAGGACGACATGCGTTTTAATTACTGAGAAAAGTAGGAGTTAGGATTCTGTCCACATCTTCATTATATCATTTGCAAAGTAGTAAAGATTAAACATCCATTTCTTAAAGAAAAACTTGGCTTTAAATAACAGTTACAATTTAGCATTTATATTAATACAACTAATCAGTGTATCTCTAGTCACCGTAAAATATAAATCCACTTAGGAAAAACCAAACTACCTAGCAAACAGGTATCATCTTTAGACTTACCACATCCCCACTGGAAAAAAGAGCTAATGCATACATTTCATTAAAGGTGAATCTGGAAAGCATGCATTATCTTAACATGAAAAAACAGCATTTAAGTGGAGCAGATTTCAAAAAACTGACAGTTTACAGGGATCAGGTTCTATGACACTGACCTTCAATTTTATCAAATACATTGATCAAAAGAGGAAGACTAGCCACAGCAAGCATCATAATGAAGTAGCAATTTTCCTAATCTCCAAAAAACTCTTTAGAAAAGGGAGGGGAGGTCGCAGTTCTTTATGCATCCTTACCCATCAGCAGATCTATTGGCTTTGGGTTACAGAAGATGCTTGAGTGATCATGTTTATCAGGCAGACACTTCGTTATCATTATTTATAACTTTGGACATCTTAAATAGAAAAGCTACTAATCACAGTATCTAGTCCTTATCTTTTTAGCAGGTACTGTGAAATAACCTTCCTTGGACACAAAATATTAGACTCTAGATTTTACATCACTTTCTGTAGCACCATAATTAATGTCTTCCCTATAAATTCAATGACAAACTTTTTTTTTCTTGAGGCAGAGTGCTCCAATTTAAAGAGCAATGATAGTCGAGCATATGACCAAGTCACTGTTGACTCTGGGACTCTGCATTCACATTGCTGTCTTTGATTAGCCCCCAAGTTCATGGTGCCTTTCACCCCACCCTTAGCTTCTTCAACAACTGCAATTAATCAGAATTTTGGCATTAATCATTCCACCAGGGCAACAAATACTCTTTGAATGAATGATGATTATTTCTTTGTGTTAATTCTCTGTGCCCCAAGGCTATTAAAATTTCTCTACATCCTTCAAAGCTTTCTCTTTCAACTTTTGGCTAAAACAACATTACAAAACAAAATTCTTTACTGGATCTCTGAGTTAATCTGCATTCAAACACTTGGTTATTGCAGCACTAAACCCTGTTTATCAAAGCTTTGGGAGACATTTCTTAAAGAGGTTTATGCCTAGGAAATGTGTAGAAAAAGCTACATGATGATGAAAGCACTTGGGCCAGGCAGCAAGATTAAAACTAGAACTGACTGTCCCGTTTTATTGTTCTGTGATTCTATTTCCAGATTCTGAAGGATCAAAGGAGTTTTCCGCCTCTGCTTTTTTAATATTCTGTTCTCAGAGTGTTCATCTCTAGTCCTGTCTTTTCACTCCTGCTTTGATCTTCCTTACTTGGCATCCTCAGTAACGCTCTCACCCAATATTTATCCACCTTTCACTCATTAGCGAAGGGACTCCTGACATCCTCCACATAGGGAAATATGATGAAGCAACTTACAGATTTTGAGTTTTTGGAGAAAATTAAAATTATAGAAAGCTATGGAAAAGACTGAGAAAATAGCCTGAGACAGAGTAAATGGAAGCCTGAACACTATTGTAAAATATTTACTGAATAACTGTCCCCAAATGAAGATATATGGGAAACGACAGGGACTCATTGCCGTAAGTTCCATATGCTTGTGAATGGACATAGGTTTAGCCAGAGCCAAAACTGATTCCATCAAATATGGAATCATACATGAAGCTCATGAAATAAATTTCTCACATAAATGTATGTCCATTGACAGGTGACTCACTGCCTGATTAACATGTCATTCCTAAGGATTTCTCAGATGGTGCTGATCACCTGACCATGTGCACAACCAAATACAAAGATTGAAAGGCAGAGCTGGAGAGATTTTCCATCTACTGGTCCTCTTCCAAATGGCCGTAACAGTTGGGGCTCAGCAACCCTGAAGCCAGAGCTGCTTTCAAGATCCCCATGCTGGTGACAGGGGCCCAGGTACTTGGCCATCTTCTGCTGCTTTACCTAGGCCTTTATCGGAGAGCATCTAGTACTCAAACTAGCACCCATATAGGACGCTGGTGTAGCAGACAGAGGCTTTACCCTCTATGCCTCAACGCTTGCCCCGTACTGGCATTTGTTATAGTTTACATGCCAGGCATTGGGAAAATGATGATGGATATGAATTGAGTTATCTCCCTAAACCAGCTCTCATGTCTTACATTGGATAACAATTCTCTTAATCATCCTGAAAGAAAAAAAGACGACATATTATCCCCATCTCTGACAGAAGATAAAACCATGGTGTAGGGCAAGTTCACTGCTGAGGTCACATGCTATTAAATAATGCTTGGACATTAGGCAATTTACCAATATGCAGTGCTTATAAGCTCATCACCACATCCATGAATGGTGTCTTGCCCACACTGCTGCAGTTTTTGATAGCAATTCTAGAAATGTTTGAGAATACATGTTTTGGCCAAATGAACCAACATAAAACAGATCATGGAATTGTCGTTCACTTAGCTTAAACTGGCCTCTGTAAATAAAGCTGCAAATAACTGATGCTTTATTTACCTGTTTAATTAAATGGTCCAGGGAAGTCCAACTATGAGGGGACACTAAAGAATAAGGCACGTTACAAATTTCAGAGATAATACATATTATGAAAAATTATGCATGAGTTTTGATTTTTCTTTGTGCTAACATTCTTTTAATCCCATCCTTCTAAGACCTGTCTGAAAGGCAGAGAGAGATTGTTGCTACTCATTTGCTCTCGAAATGGCTCCCACATCTCTATCCTGATCCCCCACATGAGTGGCAGTGGCCTGATCACTTGGGCCAGCATCGTCTTCCTTCCCAGGAGTATTAGTAAGCAGCTAGATCAGAAACAAAGTGCACTGAGACTTGAAATGGCACTCCCATACAGACTGACCATATCACAAGTTGTGGCTTAACCTATTGCAAATGCAGTTCCCCTTACCATGGACTTATGGAGTATCATATGCAGTGCAGTTTAAGGGCATGCGGATATAACGCAAGACATCATCTCACACATTAAAATCATGTTAGTCTTAGGGAGAACAAATTTGTTGATAGTTATACTGAAGGCACCACTGCTCTTGATTGCTCATGCACAACAGTGGTCTATCTCATTTTCCTTTATCAAAGAATAAGGGTATCTGACAAGCTGTATCTGCCATCCACGCTAGATGAGTGCATACAGTAGAATGAACTAAAGCTCGGGCTAAGCTAGGTGTAACTATTTCAATGATTATCCAGAGCGTGGAAGGGGGCTGAAAACTGACGAAGTGATCTTTGAATTGAATTGGAAAAATGATGTGAAATCTGTTCTTGTATGCATTAAGAAACAGAATGGGCGAAAAAGCCTGCGTAACTAGCAGGGGCCCTGAGGCAGGGTTGGGGTTACTGAGAAGACTCCTGAGGTACAGGCCAGCCTGCAATGAAAACCGGATGGAGGAGCTTTTATGTATCAGAAGTAATGGGTAATGGGAAACCACTGAAGACATTCAAACTGAAAGCGGAGTTTCTCTTCCAGGTATACGGCTACCAGGGGCTTCCCAGCCTGCTACCTTTACACCACATTCATTGCCACCTGCAACCATATGCGGTGAATTTTCCTTGGGGCTGACTATACCTAAGTTTCAATTTTGGATTCAGTGTTCTTGGGAATTCCCTGAAACTGAGCTTTGTGAGTATGGATTGGGACGTACAAACCATGTAGTCATAACTATTCTTAGTACTGTTCAGTTATATAGAAATGATAGACATTATATATATAGACATTGAGTGATGTACCTTCCAAGATAAGACTCAGGGACAGTACAAGCAATAAATACAGGAGGAAATAAAATATCCCCATCTTTTCTTGCTTCCTAGTGTAGCAGCCAGGATCCAGCATTCCTTCATATCCAGGAATTCCCACCCTTGTGTAATCCTCTCCCACACTGTCCCAAGGCTAGTCCGATGAAAAATGACTAAAAGTGATGTCACATCACTTTCAAGTTTTGGTTGTGGAAAATGTGGCTATGCTGGGTCCTGTTTCTTGGTCCTTGCTCCGGGTGTGCCAACTGCCCCAGCATGGCATACTCACCTAATGTGGAGAATACAAGGAGTGAGGGCCAGGAGGAAACTGAGGTGTGGGAGTGGATGCCGAAGTTGACTGCCACCTAGAGAGAAACTGAGTAACGACTACCCAGCCCCCTGCTAAATGCCTGGCCCAGAACAACCCAAGATAATGCTTCTCCGTGAGAGAAACAGAGCATATGCCATTCCGACATGAATCTGGTTTGGGGTTTTAGGCAGACAGCAGCAAACTGAGTTCAGCACTTAAGTTTAGAAAACAAAGGACATTTCAATTTTTGTATGCAACATTGGCTACTCTAATTTTTCCTTAAGATTTCTGTGAGTTTGAACTGATTCAAGCACTTACAGGTTCAGCCTGAATGCACAGTGTCTATCATCTCCCAAACAAGTCTAGGAAAGAGGCCTGGCAGAAGAGCTGAGACTGAGTTGGCACTGCAGCTGTCACTTACCTTTGGAGAAATTAATCTGTCACTTTTCCCTTCCATGAAATCAGGATGTCACAATTTAGGCTCTATCTCGAGTGTTACATTGTGCGTAACAGAACTTTGTCAATGGCTAGACACTATCCAAAATGGGCTTTACAAATTACAATGTTGACACGTCTTTGGCTCAACAAGCCCCCTTTCCTAATTCAGCTGCAGGATGGCCCTGTGGCAAGCCAGAGGCTCTGTTCCAGGGAAACTTCCTGGCCCATTGTTCTTGGGTTCTGGCTTCTCTAGATTGGATTTAGCATCAATTTGTCTCAGAGAATAGATCTTTGTCATTTCAAATTTAGGAACTCCACATTTCATGTGGTAAGAAACTGACTTGTATCTTGAAGAGAAACCCAGCTACATTCTTGAATTCAGTGCTAGAAGTCAGTCCCTAGAAGCAATGGGAAAAGCCATTCACAGTTTTCAGTTACATTGAGCATCTAAATAAATGTGCTGAGTAATCTAGATGTTAGCTGGCCTTAGAGAAGCTCCATTTTTTTAAAAAAAATTGTCTTAAATGTTGAGTCCAAGTTTTTAAAGTATTCTTACTCACATTCAAGCCTGAATAGATCTTTTATTATAATAAAATTCTTCTGACCCAACAAAAGCTTGCCTATCTTTCTCAGATATTATAAATCTACAATTCTGGACCTCTAGAAAAATTGTAAGTGTGATTACAACCTTCTCTGCAAAAAGGTCTGGGTTTTAGTCAACCACACGCAGGGCCTGGTACAATGGGTCAATGGCTAAATCCTCTCCTTGCAAGCACCAGGATGCCATTTGCATTCCATTTCATGACCCAGCTGCTCCACGTCCCATGCAGCTCCCTGCCTGTGGCTTGCTGGTAAGAAGCTCTTGGTTCCTGGCTTCAGATTGGCTCAGCTCTAGCTATTTTGAGGAGTGAACCAGCAAATGACAAGCCCGTCTTTCCTTCTCTCTGTAAATCTGATCTTTCTACTAAAACTAGTAAATCTGAAAAAAGAAATAGTCACATGGGAGCCCCTTTCCATACACTTTCAAGCAAGGTAGTGGCTGACATCAGGAAACACTAACTCATGCCTAACCCCTGTTTGCTGTGAGTCCAAGCACTAGGATAGCTTTTCCACACCTCCACTCTTCCTCTGTGCTCTCGGTCAGGAGACCAGGCTGAGTCCCATCCTCAGGTGTGGAAGGTTGGAAGTTCTAGGCGCAAGGGGGACAGCAATGGAAAGAAACACTCTAGCTGGCCTGGGGTGGAGGAGGCTGTGGATGCTCCTTAAATGATTTTGGGACTAACTTCTCTCCCCGCTCACTCCCCTAAGAAGTATAATATACTATGTTAGAGCAAGTCATTGTCTGAAAGTCTGCTTTAAAAAAAAAATGTGAGGAGAGGGGCTGAGACAACGCTAAATCTCCTTCGTTTATCTGAAAGTATTTCTAACCACCTTCCACATCACACACTAGAATAATCCTTCCTCCATAATCTTTACATGGGACAGTGAGCCTGGAGGACATTCCAGAAACCTATCCTGGAGTTACTGAAGCTGGAAAAATTCTCAGAGAACTAAGTAGGCACTAGAACATATTCCAAGTAAAAGTTTTTCACATAGAAGAAAAATGTTTGAGAAGCATTTCCACATCTCATTGCATAGTAAAGGCAATTTGTCCACTTTGTAAATTAATGTTTTCTTGAGTCTTCCATTATTCCATAGACACAGCTGGAGAAATGCAGATACTGGGGAGCAGATGGTGGCAAGAGAAACATACAGGGAGATGGGTGAACTGGAATTTTTGCCAGTCCTACATTCTAACTTGACCCTTCACTTGGCAGGTTGAGATGCTTACCTTGCCGGGGCACACCTGCGTCTCAGCAGCCTGGAAGGAGAAGCCATGAAGATCACATGGAAGCTAAGCTACAGGGAACTGCCATAGAAACTGTAGGACACCTTGTTCCCTGCTCAGGCACTCCCTGCTATTCAGACTGATGACACGGTGGGGATCCTTTTTGCCCCTCTTTGCTTCTCTGGCTTCTCTCTTCTCCCCACAAGCAACCCTGACCTACTTAGAACAGATGTTTCTCCATGTGGCATGGCCCATGCTCATGTGTGAATATATGTTCACTCTTAAGTTCTCAGGCTGGGTGCAATAGCATAGTGGTTAAAGCCCTTGTCTTGCACACGCCAGGATCCCATACGGGCGCCGGTTCTAATCCTGGCAGCCTCACTTCCCAACCAGCTCCCTGCTTGTGGCCTGGGAAAGCAGTCGAGGACGGCCCAAAGCTTTAGGACCCTGCACTCACGTGGGAGACCTGGAAGAAGCTCCTGGCTCCTGGCTCTGGACTGGCTCAGCTCCAGCTGTTGCAGTCACTTGGGGAGTGAACTGTCAGACAGAAGCTCTTACTCTCTCCTCCTCTCTGGATGTCTGCCTTTCCAATAAAAATGAATCAAAAAAAACAAACACAAAATAAATCTAATTCTCATTGGTGTACCGTATGCAAGACTCTGGGCCCATACCAGAATATCCTGTGGTTACAGGGTGGAACTTCCAGCTCCATTGTTTCCATTGCTTCCACAAAGGGCAGAGGCTGGAAGTATCCAATCACCAATAGCCATTGCTGAAGCTGCCCTGAATGGTGGGGCTAGGAAAGCTTCCAGATATATGAACACAGGTAGCTGCTAGAACAGTGGCACTGATGGAAGATCTGGGCCTCTGCCCCCATAACTTACCTCATGCTTATCTTCCATGATAACCATTTTTTTTTAGAGAAATCATTCTTGATAATGTTACACAAAACTGCATGGCCCTCCTCCCCAATTCTGACACATTCCAGCAAATTACTGAACTTAAGGTGGGGTTGCATGGAGGATGGAAGACCCGCATTTGGGGTTGGCATCTCAAATAGAGGCAGTCTTGAAGGAGAGGATGATAACTTCAGGTAGATATTATTCAAATTGAATTGCATGATGTTTAGTTGTTATGGGTTGAGAAGTGAATGGTATGGGGAACACCCCTTCCAACATTTGCTATTGAAAATGAAGTGATGCTAATATTGAAACCAAAGATCACAGGGCTTTTACCTTCAGGCTTCTGCCGTGTCTTGGTTGCCACTGTCTCTTTGGATCAACCCAAGGCTAATTATTGGTTTCTCTGGGTGTCAGGCATCAGCTGGTGATTTTCTCATGGGCTCCTATGGGACACAGTCCTTCTGGGTGGGCTGTCAGAGTTAGGCAAAGTATAACAGGAGCCTATGCACTGCACAGTTGCCGAGTTGGGAGATCCACTCTGCTTCCCTCCCTGCCAAGCCTAACCCTGTATCTTCTCCCTAGTATCCCCAGTCACACGCTGCTGGCAGAGCGCACATGGCTCCAGGATAGTCCTTTGGGGTGGGTCATCAACCACTGGACACCTAAATGTCTGCTGTGATGGTCTCAGAAAACTCATTCTCCTGTCCAGCTGTAGTGGGAATGCTGAACTCTCCCAGATGCCTTCCTCGCCATCTGCCATTGAGTCAGGTTACCTAGCTTATAAGAGTACTGTATGTGGGCAAAGGAAAACTTCAATTCAGTGTATCTGTCTGTGAATTACCTGAATAAAATACAGATTAAGTGAGCAAAGATTGATCTGCTCACAAACACATCTTAGACAAAAAGATGTTTCTTCCTTGGGAGCCTAAGTGCTTCCAGTCCATCTTGTTCTATTTTCCATGGGGAACATCTGTTCCCCAACCTATTTATATGGCACATCATATACACTGGCACTGTAATTAAGCCACCACAGCCATCCTCTTTTGGCCAACCAACATTTTCACGATCCCTTCCTCTTAGGCCTTGGTTTCCAGCTCTTTAATCATCTCTGCTCTCTTCTGGATCCAAATGTCCCACTTACTTTTAAACACTGGAGCACCAAGTGGAAATCTACCATAATGATGCTGTAAAAGTTTGGCACATTTCAGAGGAAACCACCATCTGCTTGGTCCATTCTCATTATCTTCTTGCTGCCTTCTCATTAAAGGATTCTCCAGAAAAGCCACAACATTTCTTTTTAAATTAACTCAATATCCTATGTAGCCCAAGTCTTACTAATTGTACATGCACAATTTCTATTTAAAAATGGGCTTAGAAATGAAGCATTTGTAGGCTCAACAGGCATTTCCACAATATTTTAAAATACTTTCCATTGTACTTGAACCTAGATGCAGGATACTAGTCTGTATAGCCTTTATTTTTAATTTTGTTTAACTCAATAATGGCATTGCTTTTCAACCAGTTGTTTTTCATCCTAAAAATCTATTGTCTTTATTTGAACATTTCCCTGGTTGTTGGTATAAACTGCACTAAATGGAAATAAAAAGAATAGCAGTATCTTATCGTCCAGATAAGTTCAACGGTTTCTTGGGGAGACCATCTCTGGTCTGAAGGTAGAGCTGGCAGAGTATCATCCCGATCAATTAAAAGCCCTGACATTACATCAGTAACAATTTATAATGTTATGGAATTAGTTGACATGGTATTGAGTAATCAATATGGACTTTGTGCTTGGTAGATGCTTGCAATGAAATAATCTCAACTGAATTTGAACTGCGGTAATGCAAAAAGGTGGAGGAATCCACCATGGGGGGGTGGTGGTGGGGAAACCCAGTGCCTATAAAACTGCGTCACATAATGGAATGAAATCAATAAAAAGAACAGCAATATCACCTGTCTTTCACATATGTGAGTTGACTACTTTTTTCCTAATACTTGAGTCATACTGTTTCATTCCCATTTTTCAGATGAAGAAAATGCGAGTGAGAAAGGCTACCGACGTGCTGAAACGCAGCTCAGCCAGGACGGGTCGGAGCTGGGATTCGAACACCGGAAGCCTGAGCTGAGCACCTGTGTTCTGATCAGCACCTTCCACCTTACATAGATGAGCCTGAGTGCATTTGTCCTGCTGTATGTTTTAAGTTCACAATTTTTATAAACGTCTAGAACTTTTCTTTGTACTTAAATATTTTTTTCACGCAAGTGGAGTCCCCCACATTTCAAATGGCTGCGATCATGAGTGTTTGGCTTCAGAATTTTTCAGGTTTTGAAATATTTATTTACTGAGATTTCATGGGATCGGGACCCTAGTCTAAATGTAAAATTTGCTGTGCTCATGTACACCTTATACTCTTAAGCCAGAGGCAATTTATCGTAATATTTTAAATAGCGCAGATTAAAGTTGCACTGTATGGATTCCCCTTGTAGCACTATGTGGACTCTCAAAAAGCTTCAGATTCAAGTGTTTGGAGGATCAATTAAACAAAATTACCATTGTTGCCTACTGAGGCTTGTTTGGCTAAGCAATTTACAGGTTTTTCTCTACCAGTATTCTTTCTTTGTTCTGATTGTCAGAGTGCGCCCCACTCACTTCTTGCCCTGAGTATGGGCGAGTCTACCTTCCATTAGCTCAAATATTGGGCTCCCTTGATCATCACAGATTGCTAATACAACCCCAAGAGGCCCTATCAATTTGTGTCTCCACAGATTGGAGGTAGCCTAAGGCGTGTGTCCAAATACAGAAGCATGCTGGCTCATCTTGTTCTAATTGTTTTCAAAGTCAGGTTTCCAGGAGATACTACTGCTCCCACCCAAACCCTCCCTTGGGAGTCTTAGGAAAGTTGCCTGTTCCTTCCGAGAACAACTGCAGGCCTTCACAAGTGCACTCTGAACCCTCACCAGTTGGGCTGCTAAAGCTTCTACTACTTGAGCTGTCTAGTGTTTCGTTTAAACCTCAGGGAAAGTGCTCGTAATTACCTGACTGGGGAAACGAGCCATATCCTGATCCTGATTATTTTATTGGATTGTTTACTTGAGCATACTAACAACTACTTACAAAATTCAAGTCCGTGGGTTCTTCTTAGGTTAATAGGGAGGTTTATTTAAGAAAAATCCAGGAGCCCAAGTGTGTACTGCTTCTGACCATCTATAGATAGGAAAATGACACTTGATTCATACTTGGGTATTTGAAAGCCATTTCAGCAGATACTCTTCAATCATCCCCTAATGTTACAGGATGTTCTCTGAAACAATGGATCCTCTTTTAAAGATATGATATGCACGTGGCTATAAACTAGGAGCCGCATATCTCAGCAAAAACTCCAGTTACCTCTGCCACCCTGCATGCTGCGCTTTGGAAAGGAGACACAGTGAAACATGAACAATGTTTATCTCCCGGGAAATGACATGAGGATATTGTGGATGGAGATGGAGACTTTGTCATTTCATTTATCTGTTTCCTGCAGTTCAAATGACTACCTGTAAGGAAATGGTTTTTTTAAAAACAGTGTATGAAAACCAAGTGGTTTGTAATTCCATTTTCTTTGTTAAGCAGAAATATAAATTTTGAGATGTGAACTGGTTTCTTAATCCTCATTAGAACTCAAACAGTTTGACTCAAAAGTGCCCATCTTTCCTTTTTTCAAATTTTATCCCCAAAAACATTTTCAGACAAGCAAATGGAATGAAGTGATTTGCCCTTGCTCATACAGCTAGCTAGTGACTAAACTTAAAGCTATGAACCCAGCTCTCCTAATCCTAGTGAGAACTTTTTCTAGGAAACCGTACCACTTTGTCCAAGTATTAATTTTCAGTTTTCCTCCCCATTGTACTATGAAACCACACTTTAGCACAAGTTAACACAAGTAATTAGTCACAGCTTCAATGAATTGCAACCACAGTGAAGTAGTAAGTGCTGGAAATACACTGGTACAAAATGAAGTAGGGTTCAGTCGGGGTATACAGGTTTTTGAAGGATGGGGAGAATCTAGATGAAAATACTGATATCCTCTCATAACTTATGTGAAGGCATTCTTTGGTTGGGAATCTAAGGAGAATTTATAAAATTCTCTTCGAAGAATTTATAAGACCTCCAATCCCTTGGAACCAGCATTACAAGGGATAGGGTACACCACTGCCTACGACACGAGCAGCCATTTCATGTACTGGCTCAAGTCCCAAGTACTCCAGTTCTGAACCAGCTCCACTGCCAACACATCTAGGAAATAGCAGATACAGCCCAAATCTTTGGGCCCCGCCACGCACTTGGGAGACCTGGCACCTGATTTCAGCATTGTCCAATCTTGTTCATTATGGCAAGGCGAGGCATGAATCAGCATGTGAAAAATTCCTTCCTTCACTACCTGTAAATTTGATAGAGGTAAAGGGGTTGGGAGTGGGATGGGTAGAGAGTGAAAGATTCACTTGCTACAACAGAACACCAACTTTGATACATAAATTTTAAAAAATAACCCAAAAGCTCAAGTGACAATTATTTTGAAAAAAAAAAAAAAGGCCATTAGGAATGTGTGTTCTTATAAAGCGCCATTTTGCTTTATTGAAGATTACAGTCTGAATACCCATGTAGGTGGACACAAACGGAACCTTAGTTTTCACTGATACTTAAGAGTGAATTCAAAAGCAAACCCTAGCAAAACTACAAATGCATATAGGGGGGAATCAGGAGCAATCCTAACAACCTCTCAACAGGAGGTCATATGCATAGCGCGGGGGGGGGGGGGACCCCAGAGTGGAGCAGGTGGACCGGAGGAGGCTTGTATCCCAACCCTGAAGACTCCCAGATCCTCACCAAGGACTATCAGTACGAGCACCGCGGACTACATCCCTACTGCCAAGCAGACCACGGGGAAATGGAGTGCCTTCGGAGACCAAGAACTCAGAGGTCACCCACCCTCATTTGGATCTACCACATGGGATGGAAGAAGCCCAAATCCTGCCTTGCAGGATCCAAGGTCATCGGAACGATAACCAGGAGCACTGAGCGGTCCGCAGAAACAGAAGAACAGTAAACTTCCTGCAGGACTAGAGAGAGGAGCTTTCTCTGGTCCTTGCCTGGTTCTGACTTTGGGTCCCCACGTTCTCTCACAATGACCATCAGGATCACTCCAGAAACCCCTCAAAACAAACAAACAAACAAAAAAACTAGAATAGATAGAGAACAACAAGGAAAGCTTAGAAACAGACAGCAAACGGTCAGCGGGGATGCACTTATAACTCACTGGGTGGGACACAAAGATTAGTCACTCCTCACTGGGGTATGGAAGATTTCTCTGCACACCCCTCCTAAACATGCTCACCTAAACTGTTGACATATGCCTTGTTAGAGTTAGAGTTAGACTACCTGAAAAACAGCCAGGTGCAGCAAAATCATGCTTCAATGCTATAAACTGCTGTATACTAAAATTAAAATAGACATGAGACAGTTGAATAGTAATCTGTAGCCATTTTAAGATGTATAGAACCCAGTTGTATATAAACCAATAATTGAAATGTCAATGTAAATGTTGTAATTGGTTGTAAATATGTTGGGGCTTTTAATTGATTGGGATGATGCTCTGCTGGCTCTACCTTCAGACCAGAGGTGGTCTCACCAAGAAACTATTGAACTTACCAGGACAATAAGATGCTGGACTGTATGCTTGGTAAATACCTCCAAAGAAAGAATCTCAACTGAATTTGAACTATGGAAATGCAATAAGGTGGAGCAATCCACCGTGGGGGGAGGGCTTGGGGAGGGGTGGGGGAGAATCCCAGTGCATATGAAAATGTGCCACATAATGCAATGTAATAAATAAACAAATAAATAAAAAGTTACAAAAAAATGTCAATGTAGAAGTCACAGGATGTGGTTCAGAACTTGCATTCTTGTTTCTCTTTTAACATATTGGTTACTCAATACCATGTCAACTAATTCCATAACGTTATAAATTGTTACTGATGTAATGTCAGGGCTTTTAATTGAACGGGATGATACTCTACTGGCTCTACCTTCAGACCAGAGATGGTCTCCTCAAGAAACCGTTGAACTTATCTGGACAATAAGATGCTGGACTCTATGCTTGGTAAATGCTTGCAATGAAAGAATCTCAACTGAATTTGAACTGTGGTAATGCAACAAGGTGGAGGAATCCACCATGGGGCGGGGGGCGGGGGGTAATCCCAGTGCCTATAGAACTGTCACACAATGCAACGTAATCAATAAAAAAAAAAGCAAACCCATTAAAATGTAAAGTGGGAGCCAGGGAAGCCCCGACTTTCCCCTACTGGAATCCCACCCAGTTCCATGCTTCTGAAGAGGCTGACTGTGTGTTCCTAAGCAGGCTCAGCTCAGTGCTGGCAGTCTGTGATACCAGGAAAGAGGATCCTCCTCCCCAAGCATCCATGGGCTCCGTCCTGAGACCTGTTCGTGTCTGCCAAGGCTGTGGCCATCACCCCAGAGGTAGGAATAGGAATGGGCATTGCCCCAGGCGCACAGCACTGTCTGGTCAAATCGGCCACCATCACAGCCTTTGCCTCTCCACTCACAACCTTTCAGGTAAGCTTGGAAAAAAGGTTTAACAAAACTTCTATTTCTATTCCTTTCCACTTTAGTGCTTATGAGCTGTGAGACTATTAAAAAAAAAAAAACCCAATATGGATGATTCCAGGCCAAATTCTTGCAGAAAAAAATGCAACTGAAAACTGAAATCGCTACCGTATTTGTGGCTGCTGATAAGCTGAATTTTGATGATAAAATAAATTCTCATCATCTTACCATTACCTTCATTCTGGAAAACATTGCTAGCAGTTCTCATTTGCATTTTTTTCACTTAAAATGCCAACAGAATGCTGAAGTATATATATTTTTTATTTCTCACACATAGAAAATAAAATGTGTATGAAAAATACAGAAGGAACCACACAAAAGCCACCAGGTCAAGGGCACATCTTGAGGAAGCCTCAGGATAACAAGGCAGGTGCAGAATCCAGGGGAGGTGAAGATTATTGGCAGGAAAGAGACAGCACCTTTTAGTTAAGCAGAATTATGTATTTTGAAATGCAGCATTGGCTGCTGACTCACCAGGAAGTGGAATTAGCACAAAAGGTCAACTTTCTCAGAGATAAAGGGGAAACTCACAAGTCATATCCCTGATAGTTTTGTTTTTTTTAAGTCTATATACTTTAATGAAAACATGCAATGCCCAGAGTTTGACTATTCTAGGAAAACTTTTGGTAACGTTGCAAGGAGATCTGTTCTACAAATTGGGTATATATTTGGATGGAAATAATTTCCAGGAAAATTAATGATATATCTAAATGCCTTTCCATATCTGGGTCCCACCAGGAGTAAAGAGAAAACTGATAGGAGCGATCATTTGAAAACCAAACAAGACAGAGAACATGAGCCCTAAAGAGCTCATTAGTTACAGCAGCAAAACAGCATTCCATTATCATTTAGGAAACTGCTCTTCCAGCAATTGCACCATAGACTTATCTGAGTTACACCAAAATTTGGAACAAATGTAGGGGGAGAGGAGCTCTGCAGACCACACTAGGAGATGCTGCCACTCACCTGGTCAAGCAGTCCATTCAGGCATCCTCTGGGCCACGCACTGAGGCCAGAGACTAACTGGGGACTCACATTTCTCATCCTAAGATGTGTAAAGTTTAAATTCCAAGAAGGTGGAAAAAAGGAAATGGTGAAAGGGAGGAAAACCGTAACTCAGGGTCAATCTGAGTTTGTAGGTGTTTCTTCAATTCCAGAACATTCAGATAAGATCAATGACTGACAGCAATTGCCATAGAACTGCCACTACGTCGTACGTACTGAGAGAGGGAAAGGAGATGGCTTTCATAAGTAAGACTCATGGAAATGACGAGAACCACCACCTAGACCACACTTTTGTTCATATGTTGTTGTGGTATTTATTACCTGTGCTTTCTCCAACACATGTAGCAAGTAAGAAGGCAGTGAGAAATCAAAGGACCATTCTGAACAGGCCAACATTAACTGAGCTGGCAGCTATCTCTAGATGTTAGACACACTACTAGTTACTGAATGCTTCCCATTTTAGAACAATATTCAAGGCTATTTATAAGTTCTATTTAATTGAATACCCCTAGCATACTGTGAATACTGTATGAATACTGTGAATACTGATGAGGGAGAAAGTGTGTTCTGATAACATGGAAACCACAGGCAGAAGCCCTGTGGAAAGAGGACTGAGGAAGAGGACTCCAGCTGATGACGTGGAAAACTCAAGAGTGGGTGGGATAAGCACCTAGCCTAGCACTTGTTTTATCGTAAGTGTTTAATGTATGTTCATGGTTAAACAACTGGCCACGAGAGTGTTCCTTCTGCTCTGGATGAAGTTCACAGATGTCTGGAATCCCAAATTTCAAAGAAGTGGAAGGAAATATACACAGCTGTTCCCTAGCAGACTAAATTCCTGAAGCATCCTTATCTTTTCGCTAATATTCAAGATGGCAAAGAGTTTAAAGCAGTGGGATAGGTATTGCCTGTTCAGCTTTGAGGAGGTCTGTGTGAAGATGCTTGCCAGGACTGGTGTGGGGAGAAGTGGCTTTTCCCAAGCATACTCTAGACCACAATAGCCTGTTCACGCAGCCACAGTGCAGTTGGAGTTTCTGCATCATCTTGCCATAAGGTTTCCTTTGTTCTCATCCTGTGTCTGTCACCAGGATTTCAGGCACTGATGATGCTCCTGGACATTCTTTAGAGGAAAAGGGGAGCATTCACAACTATGGAAGATGTTAAAGTACTCAGGAACTTTCATCAAAAACCAAGTGATAAAGATCTAACTGAGCTTCTATTAAATTGCAAAGCTGCGGGCCCGGCGGTGTGGCCTAGTGGCTAAAGTCCTCACCTTGAACGCCCAGAGAGCCCATTTGAGTGCCGGTTCTAATCCCAGCAGCTCCACTTCCCATCCAGCTCCCTGCTTGTGGCCTGGGAAAGCAGTCGAGGACGGCCTAATGCTTTGGGACCCTGCACCCGCATGGGAGACCTGGAAGAGGTTCCTGGTTCCTGGCTTCGGATTGACGCAGCACCGGCCCGTTGCGACTCACTTGGGGAGCGAATCATCAGATGGAAGATCTTCCTCTCTGTCTCCTCCTCTCTGTATATCTGACTTTGTAATAAAAATAAATCTTTAAAAAAAATAAATTGCAAAGCCGCAGAGGAAGGTGGTCAACCATGAAACCCTACACCACATTCAACAGAAGGCTGAGTAAAAAGCTACATTTCCAAATCACATTTCTTGAATGATCTTAAAATGTTGGCTACATGCCTATACCTATTTTTATCAAAATTACACCTAGAAAACCAGGCAAGTTGTTTTCAATTTCCATTTTAAATACTTCTAGGTGAAAACTATCTCTTCATGTATTGATAAAAAATTGTATTGTTCGGGTCCGGCGGCGTGGCCTAGCGGCTAAAGTCCTCGCCTTGAAAGCCCCAGGATCCCATATGGGCGCCGGTTCTAACCCGGGCAGCTCCACTTCCCATCCAGCTCCCTGCTTGTGGCCTGGGAAAGCAGTTGAGGACGGCCCAAAGCTTTGGGACCCTGCACTCATGTGGGAGACCCGGAAGAAGTTCCTGGTCCCGGCATCGGATTGGCGTGTACCGGCCCGTTGCGGCTCACTTGGGTAGTGAAACATCGGATGGAAGATCTTCCTCTCTGTCTCTCCTCCTCTCTGTATATCCGGTTTTCCAATAATAAAAAAATCTAAAAAAAAAAATTGTATTGTTCACAATATGTGCATTTCATTATTTCTTGTTAATGTGGTAGGTAATGCATTATTACTTTCATCCAAATACCCATGAGACGGAATATACAAACTACAGGTCAGTAAAATAAAAGTAAACACCTCCACCTACAGACAAACGTTTTGTATGGGGGACTTTCAATTGTTCACAGAAGGAGGTAGGTATTGGGACACCCACATCCCATATCCGAATCAGGGGTCCCCTCACAGCTCCTCTACTTCTCACCCTCCTGTAACTGCATGCTGGGGGGAGTGGACACCGGCCCAATACTTGGGTTCTTGCCACTCCAAAGGGAGACGTAATTAAACTGCACTCCTGGCTCAACAGTGGCTCAGCACCAGCTACTCTAAATATTTGGAGGGTGAAATAACAGCCTAAAGTTATCCCTTGCTCTCATTATTCCATATATATTAATGAAAACAAACATTTTAAAAGTTGTGGATGGGTAGGCCCTTAGCTTATTGGTTAAGATGTGTCTAGAACCCGTATCAAAATGCCTGTGATTTATATCGATTCCCACTCCTAACTCCAGCTTCCTGCTAATGGAAACACAGAGGCACAGGTAATGGCTCAAGTCCTTCCATGACTTCCCGCCTAACAGCTTTGGCATGGCCTACCTTGGGCTGTTGTGAGCAGCTGTAGAATGAAACAGTGGGCAGATTTCTCCGTCTTTGACTTGCAAGTGAAAACAAATTAAGTTCATGAAGAAAAGTTTATCTGAATGCAAAAAACAAAAAAAACCCTGAAATATGTGCATACATTTTTTGCACAGAACACATCTCCATGACCTTTTTTGTATGATCTCTTATGCTGTTCTATTTCCTATAAGGCTGTTCATGTGTTTTTGGGAATGAAGACAAGTACCTAAGGCAGCTGGGAACTGTTTCCAGGCAGCCATGATCAACACATGTGTTCTTGTTGCTCCCTCGGACTCTCCGCCTCCGTGAGCTATGTGCTGTGGGAAACCCACGGCACGAGCTCCCCAGTCTCCAATCTGCACCTGCTTCAAAGGCAGACAGCTAGGCTCTCCCCACACTGCAACGTCATAACCCCATATCTGTTGAATCAGGGTTATGAACCCTTTTACATTATCAAGGTTATAAAACAAAACTGTCCACACTTAATCTGCATGGATTTGTACTTTCATGGCTGAGATTACTCCACTGTGACTGAGGCACATTCTCTGTCCTCCTAATTTGGTCCTGGCCCTTAGGTTTGTGGTCTTTTTTTTTTCCTAAGGAGATGCCCCATAAAAATGGTTGTCTTCGTTAAATCTAAGGATACACAGACCTTTGGTTTGCATTTTCTAGACGGATGAAACTGTCTCATATTAAACTCCTGTGCATTTTTTCCTCTTAAAGATTTTTACTTAGCTCAAGCATTATGTTACATACATGGTTCCGTTTTCAACTATTACTCAGATGTATGTATGTTTCCATGGTACCTTGATATACCTTGTTTTGGGTATCTCTTAGATTTAACTAACTTATTCAAGTACATTCACAAGTGATTTGTATATATTAAAAACTGAGATAGCATTACAACAAAGAAAACAATTATTTTTACCTAGTGCTTCATGAAATGTACATTGGAAGCAATAACATAAATTTGCTAAGTTTATGTGGAGTGAAAGTACTGATGTATCCTAAACCAGATTTGTCATGAAAAGCAAACTTACTTGCACCCAAGAGTCCCCTAAGTATCAGCTTGGATGGGCTTCACTTAAGTCATCATCAGTTATTTTACATTATATTTCAATCGTATTTCCTCCCCCGTCCAACTGTATTGCTGAGTTCCAGGCAAATAAACAGAAATAGATCATGCCCATGTTACCCAAGGTGTCTGACATTTAAATTACTTATGGTAGGTGGGAGAAGTGAAGGTCTAGGCTTGTCAGTAAACCTATCCCATTCTCATTTCCTTCATAGAAGGTCAACTGAATCACCTATGTTTATAGGACCCATAGCCACAGACCTTGTGCTTTTAAACGAATGCCTTTGAGAACTGCATGGACAAGCTTAGTCTGAATGTAAGACTGGGAATAAATGCCAACGCTAAGTTAATGAATGAAGCCACAAGCCCAGGACAGAATAGCAATACTATTTGAAATAAAACAAGTTATTTTCATCTGTAAGTGTTCATCTCCAGCTTTCCTCCCCTCACCTGCCAAGTTGTTTGAAGTCAGAATTCACTGTCAAGGAGACAAACCTATATAGAGAAGTCATTGGAAGAGACCATTGAGATAATGCACTCTGCTCTGGAAATGGCAGAGTTAAATATGAAAGACCAATCTCTCGGAGATCAGTAGCATTAGCCTTTGCTGGGTTTGGAAAATATGACAGTCTTCCGTTGCACATCCTGGAGTAGCCCTGCCGCTCCCTCTGGAATCCCCACTAGGCTGCTTAGCAAGGTTGGATTTTGGTCTTTATGGTGAACATATGGTGAATGCACAAACAGCTTCTAAGCCTTTTGAAGTTCATTAAGAGGAAGGAGCTGCTTCCTGGAGGAGCGTGGGGCACTATGGAACATTAAGGAAAGAAACAATGGCAGAGGAAATGCCACACTTTCTGCAAAATGAATTTTACCAGTTTGCAGGTCTCAAAGGGACATGTTGCAGCTTCCAGCCCTGTTCCCATCACTGTCTTGCGGGCCACACACAATGCTTCACATTTAATAAGAGAGCCAGCATCATACCTACCTCCCTTAGACACTCACTGGGGACAATGAGTGTGATGACTAAAAACATGAAAAGATTTTTGAAACATCTGTGGTTAACACATTTACTGTAAGACATATAAAGTCTTGTTTTTTCCACCTGCTGATTCCCAAGAGTGATTTTCTTATTCGAGGATGAAGTACACTGCAAAAATAGAGAATAATTTCCCTCCACAATGACATCACAGATAAACTGTAGCTTGCAACACCTATCCTTACAATGACATAAATACATATGTCCATGTTTTGCTTTTGAAGCAAGAATCGAGTTTTCTAATATATAGCAGATAAGACTGATTTTTCACTTCTCAGTTATTGAAATAGAAGACTTAACCTCCCATAACATTTTCTGCTTTTGCTAGACTACTAATTTTTTTACTTTTCTGACCTTAAGCTATAGCAAGGCTTTTATAGCTTTTAAATGGATTTAGCATGGTTCAGATATGTCACATGTACCAGTGAGCATGTTTCACTGAATTTCCTACAATGTATCAAGAGTCCCAGTAAGAGAAATAATAGTGTCTCATCAATGCCTTCTTTAGATATCCACAAATGACCTGTGCAACTGACAAGTCTCCACTACATGTAATCCACACAGATTATCAGGACTTTCAATATTGGATATGACTGAACAGTGACTAATAAGCTAGTAGTTATCTATGCCCTATAAGTTTGTCAGAAATAAAGTTACAAGTCGTGGTCCCTATACTGATAACTAGAGGGGCTTCTTAAAAGACTTATGGGCCAGTGTTGCGGCAGAGGTAAAGCTATTGCCCATGACAGCAGCATCCAATATGGGCACCAGTTCAAGTTCTGCTATTCTACTCCCTGCAAATGCAGGGGAGAATGGCCCACATGTTTGGGCTCCTATACTCATATGGGAGAACCCAGAAGCAGCTCCAGGCTCCTGTCACAGGCCTAGTTCAGCCCTGGCCATTGTGGCCATTTGGGGAATGAACCAGTCAATAGAAGATCTCTTTCATTCTCCATCTCTCCCTATTCTCTCTTGGTAACTGCATTTCAAAAAAGTAGATCTTTAAAAAAAGAGATACTATAAACCCAATCTTAACTAAGAGGCCCAGTAAATTAGGCCCCACTAGAATGGTAGTTCCTTAAATTTCAAATGTTGTCAGACTTGGCTCATTTCCCCCCAGGCCTTTTCTGTTTATATTTAGAACTGTATATTGCATTTCTAATTTGTTTCTAATACTCCTACATCTCTTGAAATGAATTCAAATGAGGTCAGGAGAAAGCTTTTATAGGTTGAGTATCAGGTTCTCAATAATATTCTGTTTTAGCATGTGCCTAACACTTTGAAATATTATCTTCTTCTCCCCCTTACCTAGCGACATTAGTAACAGCACTTACAGCTACTTGTCTTCAAAAATCGAATTCTCCCTTTAATCGGCCTCATTCAAAATTTTATTCCTTAACTTCTCATGTGACTGGCTATATCACGTGACAAATTTCTCATGAATGGGATCTGGGGAACAGTTTCACTCTGTTCTGCTCTTCTGTGTGGCTTAGAACAACTTGCTCATCCTTCTTTTGACCCCTCCTGTAGACTGGACTTTCTGTAACCCACCTTTACGCTCGTTAGTGAGCAAGCAGCCTGCAGGATGACTCAGCAGCAAGAAAGAAGAAAACTGTATTCTAAACTGGATTAGAGAAGCTTAGCTACCCGCCAAGCATGGAATGCCAAGCTCAACCTATTTACAGGTCAGGGAGAGAAAGAAAATTCTAATTGGAATCATTGTGTATTTTTGAGCACTGCAGTTCAAGGTCTCCTTTTCATAGACTATTTTCGTAACTAATAGCTACTCACTTCATTCTGCAAGCCAAGAAAGGTGAAGTGAAGAGAAGGTTTCAAGATAGTCAAATGGAAATGCTCAGGATTCACCATCTCCTCGACAGACAGAAGTCCCAGCAACCAATATGCAGTCATCATCGGCTTGGAGCTTAGCAAGGCAATCCACCAGCGAGATGCCCAGGAGCTCTGCTTCCCAGAAGGAAGCACAGGCTGCAGCTGGACGGTGTGATCTCAAGGAACGAGTCACTGTGAGACTGTGGACTACTCTAGGGGACAGAAGCTTCAGCTCATCTCCATCCCCACAGCTATGCCACCACGCCCGAGCAAGAGGCCTGAAGCTTCACAAGCCCAGCTATACCCAGAGCACAGTTGTGACCACATGTTAGTCCATACTACAGCGAAGAAGGGTTCAGCACATTAGGGGGATACTGCCCCCTAGGCCCTGGATGCAGTCAGCATCGGTGAGTTTTCTTCCCACACACTCCCCATCACCACATAGGGCCATGTTCTTCCCAGGTGGGATACTCTTCTGACCCGAGACTCCTACTTGACAGCAAATGCTAGGACACGTCCAGCCCATCTCTGATAGCCTAGTGCTCTTACAACCTTGGACCTCCGATACCACGAAGGATATTGCAGGCTGCTACAGGATGCTATAAACTGCTATGGCCTATTGGAATTTAGAACAAGTGCCCAGCCCCTATCCGTCTCTGCCATTAATTACAGAAAAAAGCAGCAAAAGGAGTGGGGGGAAGATAGGTGTGATGGGATCCAACTGTAACTCAACTTCAAGAAATCTCCCCGATGATTGAAAGTGCATGTTCAGGAAAAAGACTGTTACACCATGAAGGCCACCATCTCAAAGCAATGGACACAAGTTGATCTATCAGATATGCACCTGCCCTTTTAGGGAAGAAAGACAACACAAAGGAAGAAATGCAATGACTTTTTGGCAACAGACTCAACAGAAAGACAAATTGGTGGACTGCTTGAAAAAATTCAACAGGGGGCCAGCATTGTGACACAACAGTAAAGCAGCCATCTGCAGCACCAGTATCCCATATCAGTGCCAGTCCATGTCCTGTCTGCTCCATCAAATCTAGTTCCCTGCCAATACATTTGGAAAAGCAATGGAGGATGGCCCAAGAACTTTGGACCTACCACCCATCTGAGAAATGGGGTAGAGGTTTGGGCTGCTTTTGTTTGTCCCAGACTCAGCTATTTTGGATATTTGGGCAGTGAACCACTGCATGAGGGTCTGTGTTTTTTTAAAAAAGAAAGATTTATTTTTATTTCAATGTCAGATATACAGAGAGAGGAAGATCTTCTATCCGATGGTTCACTCCCCAATCAGCTGCAATGGACAGAGCTGAGCCAATCTGAAGCCCTGAGCCTGAACCTCTTCTGGGTCTGCCACACTGGTGCAGGGTCCCAAGGCTTTGGGCCGTCCTCAACTGCTTTCCCAGGCCACAAGCAGGGAGCTGGATGGGAAGCAGGGCTACCGGGATTAGAACTGACGCACATAAGGGATCCTGGCATGTTCAAAGTGAGGACTTTAGCTGCTACACTATCACGCTGGGCTCAAAGATGTCTTTCCATCTCTATAACTGTGCCTTTCAAATAAAAAAAATTAGTCAAACAAAAGATAAAATGCACAGAAACAGACTGTAGTTTAATGAAATTAGCAAAATAATGTATGACAAAAAGGATACATTCAGTAGGATATTGAAAATCAGTGAAACAGAATCTTAGAAATAAACTCAATAAATCAATCTCAACAACACTCTAGCTCAAACTAAGAAACAGCATCCAAACTTAAAGCTAAATCTGAGGAAATAAACACTAAAAAGGAGAAAAACAGAAAATAATGAAGACATGGAATGTAACCTTGGGATACTATTTTAAAAAAAAGAAAAAGACTCAAAGATATATTCACGAAATAATAGCTGAAAATTCCCTCAATCATGGGGATCATGTGACATTCTGGCACAGGAGGCAAAGAGTACTGATAACATACATGTCAGAAAACAGCCTCCCGGGGACCCATTGTATTCAGATTGCCACAAGTATGAAGAATTCCGGAAAAGCAAGAGGATAGCACAAACTCACATTTAAGGAAACCTTGATTGTACTAACAGATTTTTGGCAAAGAACTTAAGGATCAGGAAAGAATGGAGACACATTCCAAAATCTAAATGAAAACATTTGCCAGCCAAGAAAACTGCACCCAGCAAAGCTATCCTTTGAGAAATAAAGATATTAAAAAAACAAGCAAAAACGTACTAAGAAATAGACTGGCCAAACAGTTTAAATTGAAAAAGGACTCAACTGCATGTTATCTACAAGATTTTGAATCCATCAACAGTGATACTAAGACTGAAGGATAGGAATAAATATTCCAAGAAAATAGAGATCAGAATTGAACACAAGTATATATACCTAGACCTTGATATCCGAAACAGTCAAGAATACACAACACTACAAACATTTCTTGATAAAGATATTCTGAGTTTTAAGTAATAAATTTATTCATGCAAAATGCAGAGTCACACGGAGAAAAGGGGACACAGAGGGCAAGAACTCCCATCCACTGGTTCATTCTCCAGTGGCTGCAACATTCAGGGCTGTGCCAGGCTCAAACCAAAAGACCACAATTCACCCGGGTCTCCCATGTGAGTGCAGGGATACCAGCACTTGGGCCATGTTCTGCTTTTCAAGGCACGTTAACAGGGGTTTGGCTCACGAGTAGAATAGCCTGGACATGCGCTGGCATCAAATGGGATGCCAGTGCTACGGAGTGGCCTTATTTGCTCTGCCAAAGCGCCAGTCCTGATACAAAAATTTTTAGAAGACCAGCAAATAAAGCCCATTAACACATCATAAAAATTGAGGTGGCAAACATCTGACTTGGCAGCTAACACGCCAATTGGTGGCCAGGTTCAAGTCATGGCTGCACTCCCAATTTCTGCTTGCTGTTAATTCGTACCCAGACAGTTCTTGGGTCCCTGCCACCTACAAGGAAATTCTGGATTGATTTTCTGCCTCCTATCTTCAGCATCTCTCACTATGGCAGACATTAGTGGAGTAAATAAAAAACTAGGCACTCTGGCTGTTCTGACGGTGCGTCTTTCAGATCAATAATAAAGATTATTCCTCAGGACTAAATGAGATTTATCCAAGCATGGCAAGGATGACTCAAAATGTGCGAATCAAAAAATACAACACATCACATTGGAGAAAAATCATATGATCAATAAAAGCACAACTGCATTTAGCAAAACGAAGCATCCATTCGTGATTAAAAGCCTAAACAAATTAGCTCTAAGAATCAGCACCACAATAAAGTCTATATACAACAAAGCCACAGGCAGCATCATACTGAACGTGGAAATGCCAGAAGCATTTTCTGTAAGATATGAACTAGAGGAAATGATTTTTTTTCACTGTTCTTATTCAATGTGGTACTAGAAGTCTCAGCCAGCTCAATTAGGTAAAAGAAACTAAAAAGCATACAAATAGGAAATAAAGTCAGTTCATCCACGTTTACAGGTTATATGTGTCTGTATGTGGAACAACTGGAAGACTCTACAAGAAACTATTAGAACAGTCGCAGCAGCTAAGATCAATTTATGAATATCAGCATTGCAAAAGATTTATGTGAAACACAGAGTAACAGAGGGAGAGATCAAGAAGAAACACCATTCATCTATTAGTCTACTCCCCAAATGCCTCTAATAGTCAGGTTTGGGCCAGGCTGAAGACAGGAGCCAGAAACTCCATCTGGGTCTCCATAGGGTGGCAGCAGTCCAGTTCCTAGGGCTATCATTTGCTGCCCCCCTCCCCCAAGCACATGAGCATAACGATCAATCAGAAATGGAGGTGGGGGCCAGTACTGTGGTTTAGCAGCATGGCACCGACATTGCACTGGCTACTCCGCTTCTGACTCAGATCTGTTAATGGCCTGGGAAAACAGTGGAGGATGGTCCAAGTTCTTGGGACCCTGCACCCACATGGGAGATCCTGCTGAAGCCCCTGGCTTGAGACAGGCCCAGCTGTGGCCACTGTGGTCATTTGGGGAGTAAAACCATAGGCACTCTAATGAGTTGCAAGCACTGCTGAGTGGTCGCATCACTTGCCATCCTGTAATATCTGCCCCCAGTATTTTCGCATACCAGTAACTCATAGAGCTAGAAATTATGCAGTAGTTCATTTGAAATAGTGACCCAAACTACTTAGGGATAAATTTGATCAATGCAGTGAAAGACCTCTGTAATGGAAACTATGAAACACTGAAGAGAGATATTGGGGAACGCAAAAGAAAATATGGGATCACCTCCCATGTCATGGATTGAAATAATTCTTATTGCAAAATTATCAACACCACTCAGTGAAACTTGCATATTCATTGAATTTCTCACCAAAATTCTCATGAGATTCTTCAGAGAACTGAAAAAAATACGTTCTAAAGTGTATATTGAAACACAGAGGCCCCCAAGTAGCTAAATCATTTGAGCAAAATAAACAGCCCTTATCTGATTTCCAGACATTAACTACCAAGCCATTGCAATGAAAGCAGCATGGCTTTAGAACAAAACCAAGCACAAGGCAAGTAGGACATTGAGGATGTCAGAAATGAATGAGTGCATTCGCAGTCGGCTGTTTCTTAAAGAAACCACAAATGCTGGAGAAAGGACAGTCTCTTCAATAAATATTGCTGGAGAAATTAAATATTCATAGAAGACAGTCTTTACCACCACCCTCATCCTACCTCATAAGACAAATACTGCGTGAATAATAGTCCATCTGAACCAGAAATTAATTAGCAAAGGTTGGGAAGGGTGGAGGGAGCAGAGATACAGTGAGGTTGGACAATCAGTACCAAAGCTTTTAGAACAAGCTTTAGCTTTCCATAGTAGCATGTAGGGTGACTGTGGTTCCTAATAACCTACCATATAGTTCAGGACTAAATAGAAAGGCGAATAGAAGCTTCCTAGAGATGAGTCACTCATCTATCAGGTTTTTTTCCATCTTCCTCTGTTACTCAACAGAGAATTTCCAGGAAGCTAAGCAAGTCCTGTGAACAGGGCCGATTAGAACTAGGGAATAAAAAGTCATTGCAGAATCCAAATTAAAATAGTGTAACCTCCCCATTCTGGGCCCCTATAAGCACTGTTATGTCTACAGGTCTCTGCTACAGGTGTGCTTTCCCAGAGCAGGTGTGCTCTGCTGTAGAAGAGGCTGATAAATGTTCCGAGAAATCTGCCACATGGAATTACCTTAGCTCCTTGGAACATCTGACAAGTATCAGGGCTAGGATGGACTCCTTCCGGATTCATTTTTCTTGGGAAAGTAATTTTTTTCAAAAACCATCATTTTGTTCTATCAAGTCCACATAATTATACTCTTGTATTGCAGTGGTGAAACCACATAGCCATAAAAGAGCCTCATCATGAAATACATGCCTGTGTTGCCTTGGAAAGTCAATAAGGCAGAAACCTGGGAAAGTCAATTAAGAAAAATAAGTCAGCTGAAGAATCAGCCAGGCAAAGCAGGTGCAACCAGCTCGGGTTAGGGAAGATAAAACACAGCACGAGATACTGCATATTCACACAGAAGCAAGATGTGTAACCCGTGTCAGCCTTTTTACCAGCAACGTACGACTCAGACTGACCTGATGAGAACTAGTTGCATGCTAAGTTGGGATCAGTTCTAAGGATGCTTTACTATCCCTCACCTGTTTCTGCACCGTGAGGACTTCCAAACGGCCAAGAGCAGACAGTGTCACATCTCGATGATTGTCAGTGGTGTGAGGGCTAGCTGGAATCACCACTTCCCTTAGTAGTAGAAAAATGAGGAATTCTAACTAAAGCCAGAAGACCAAGTGCTGCTACACTGGCATCCCATCTCAGAGTACCGAGTTGATCTACTTGCAATCCAGTTCCCTACTAATGTGCCCAAGAATGCAAGATGAAACCGATCATCTTAGATGATTTCAGTGCTTGGACCTGTGCCACCCCTGTGGGACACCCAGATGGGGCTCCTGGTTTCCACCTGGCACAGCCCTAGCTGTGGCAGCCATTCAGAGAATGAATCAAAAGATGGGAGCTCTTTCTCTAAATCAATCAACTCACTTCAATAAATGACTTGACTATGGCATAACGTGTTGAATAACCACCTGTGACAGCAGTATCCCATATGGGTAACAGTTTTGAGGCCCAGCTGCTGCAATTCTGATTTTGCTGTTTAATGTGCCCAGGAAAACAATGAAAAATGGCCCAAGTGCTTAGGCCCCTGTACCCTCGTGACAGATCTAAAAGAAACGATTTTGGTTTGGCCAAGCCACAGCCATTTTGGCCACTTGGGGAATAAACTAGCCAATGGAAAGTCTAACACTGTCATTCAAATAAAATAAATCTTGGGGGAAAAAAGCCAATGTGTAAATATACTTTAATCAAATTAATTTCCATTGGAACAAGTGCAGTATGGAGTAAAAGAACTGAGTCATTTAAATGCACACCTGCAGAAACTTAAAAATCAAAACTGAAGGATAGTACACCACCTGAAAGACATCCTTGAAGGTCAAGATCTTGTATCTAGTCACTATCATTTGTGCCAAAAAGCCTGTCTGAGAGAGATTTAGACAACTAAGCGATTCCATTTTGGTAGGGTTAATTGTACAAAAAAGACAATTACTGCCTCTTGATTTGGGACATCTAAGAATGTTCTAGAAGTTTTGGTCACAGCACAAATACACACATGGTGTCAGGGGTCTCATTTTTAATGGCTTCTAAGGATCTCAGTGGCAGCCTTTTCCAATATGGCAAACCGGCAAGTCCTAAAATGACCTACAATTACGCAAGGAACAACAAGGCCCTAAACTGTGTGGGCCATAGCAGTGTTTTCTTCAATGTGGATATACTGCAAATTGAGGGTGAGATGTGGGGAGCCTATTTTTTAAAAAAATTTTTAAAGATTTATTTATTTTTATTGCAAAGTCAGATATATAGAGAGGAAGATCTTCCATCCACTGATTAACTCCCTAAGTGGCCACAACAGCTGGAACTGAGGTAATATAAAGCCAGGAGCCTCTACTGGGTCTCCCATAAAGGTACAGGGTCCCCATGCTTTGGGCCATCCTCAACCACTCTCCCAGGACACAAGCAGGGAACTGGATGGGCAGCAGGGCTGCTGGGACACAAACAGGCACCCATATGGGATCCCAGCACATGTAAGGTGAGGATTTTAACCACTAGGCTAACACACTGGATCCGAGATGGGGAGCTTTTAAAGCAACAAAATGTGAGGTTCAAAATGTTAAGTTCCATTTGAGATAAATCAAGTTGGAAATCCAAGTGCTGGACGGAGACACAAGCAATGAAATTTTAAGAATTCTGCAGCTGTTTCTATCATGCAGAGCTGAGACTCACCATTTGGACATACAAGAAGCCTGAGATCAGGTCTGGCTTTGAACTGCTCTTATGACTCCTAGGACGAGTCATGTTTGCAGACGGATGGCTCAACTCATCTCAACTAAGACTACATCTGTCAGCTTGAAAGACTGATAGTGATCCCGCCCACGTTTGTCATTACCTTAAACTTTGAAAACATATCCTTCATCAGATAGTAGTTACACAATCTGTAGCCACAAGATAGCATTTTCA
Source organism: Ochotona princeps (assembly GCF_030435755.1). Lineage (NCBI taxonomy): Eukaryota > Metazoa > Chordata > Mammalia > Lagomorpha > Ochotonidae > Ochotona > Ochotona princeps. The sequence continues at coordinate 34,200,912 of NC_080851.1, forward strand.
GTCTTTCCTGGGAACAGCAGTGTTTGTGTGTGTGGTGTGTTATCTTTCCCATCATACATTGGGGTTTTCTAATTACGTTAACCTTTCTCTCACAGACCACTAAATTCTATGTAGTTTTAAGCTTGTCTCATTTCTAGAGGCAGCAGGGTTTCTGGACCCAAGTAGTCCCAACTGTCTTGCTCATTTCTGCGTAACTGCTTATATGGCTTCCTGGTTCAAACACCTACCACCTTTTCAGTGTTCTTGAAAACGTCAGCATTAAGTGACCTTGCAAAATCCCCAGGTAGACTGAATCATATCTTGCAGTTCCTACCTTACATATTTCAGTACTGTAGTACTTACTACTTTGCACATATTTGCAACATTTAATTTCCTGTGTGCAGTGTAGGAAGAGAAAGTAATGTACAAAAATATTTAACAACATACCCAAACTGTTCACGGTATGTTGTTGAAATAAAGAAAGTAAGACACTAGATTCAACATACTTAAACATAGAAGATTAAGTTTATATTGTTGGGAAAAGTTTTCAGTTTATAGGACACATTTTCTATGAACTTGAAGATCCCTCACATGTTAGTAACTTGACTATAGAAAAATGTGTAGGGAAAAGACTGGAAAGAGACATGAAAGTGTTGGCAATGATGCTGGTAGTGGTCATTGTATAAAGAGCTTTCATGTTTAATTCATACTTTTCTCAAGCCACATTTTTAGTTCTATAGTTGGTCATGATATGTTCTGTAAGGAAAATAACTGATGCAAAGTGACACGTAAAATAAAATTTGTCAAAGGCATATTGTAATACTACAGGAGAACACATAGAAACCATGTATGTTTATAGAGGAAGCTATATAAACGGGAAATTAACACATGAAAAACTTGCCAAATGTCATTAATTGTATAGGAAACACAACTTAGTATTTTCAAATATCACCATATAGGCCAGAATGTAACTAAAATTATTTCAACACGTAAAAGTGGTTGGTGTATTTATGCAGCGTCAGTGCTGGCAGCAATACCTGCAATAGCAAAGTTGGAATTAACCTGGTTGTCTAACTTTATCAAAATTGTTGGAAACTTATAACTCCAAAACAGTATTTTTGGGGGGCAAATGTTTCAGACAATTTAAGTAGTAGATTATAACATTGAGAAAATACATAAGATATCAGACAACTTTAATGCAGTTTGCTAAATATGAGTCTTTATTGCTTATACCAAAAGAAAAAAATAAGTTTTCACATACTGACCTTTTCTGGGACACAAGGACAATTATTTCGACTAGGGAATTCAGTCCCAGCAGCCAGGGATTCTTACAGACAGGGTTTGGGGATGACAGATCTTGGGGCTGCTGGCTTGACTTGCTCGAAACTACATGTTGGCAAGGATGAGAATTGAAACCTTGCTCAAAGGTAGGAATGTGAAACACTACATTCACTGTGGAGAACAGTATGGAGATTCTCCAAGTTAAAAATAGAATTACCATATGATACAGCAATTCCATATCTGAGTATATGCCCAGGAGAGCAGAAACCACCCTCCTGGAGATATATTTGTTACCCACATTCGTACCAGTGTTATTCACAATAGCTACAATGCTCAAGCAATCTAAGCATGCATGGATAATGAATGAACTCTGAAAAAGTGGAAAGCAAATTCAAAAACAGAACCTGTGAGATGCTTAAGTGAATTCAAAGAAATTCTGTATAATTCCATTTATATGAGGTACCCAGAGTAGTCAAAAATCGGTGCCAGAAATTAAAATAATGACTCCTCACGTGGAGGAGGTATGTGGTGTTACTGTTCAAAAGACTATGCAGTTTCAGTTTTGCAAGAAGAAAGGAATTATGGAGACAGACGGTGGCAATGGCCACACAGCAATATATACCTGAACATCACTTAACTGAAAACTGAAAAACCGGTATGATGGCAAATTTTACATCATACGTATTTTACTGCAACAAAAATTAAGAAGGCAGGAAAGTTCAGAAAGGCCCTTCATTCTGGTGCAAAAGTAAACATCAGAAGCTTGTTATTCCCTTATAGGCAGCCATCCTCGGCAGGTGATTTCTATCTTCACACTTGCAAGGTGGCTATTCTACCTCAGCGCCATGGGCAGCAGACTTCAAGGGAACAGAGCCTCCAGAGCTATCAATCAGCTCTGCACCTCACTGGCTGAAACCCTTACCCAGCTGCGCAAGAGGCTGGAAATTGAGCTTTTGACCGATTTTGGTCATGACAGGGAAGGGAGAGAAGGATCTGAACCACCTCTTTCTGTAAGCCAGTCCATGAATCTGCCATGCACCAAAGTTGAAAAGCGACACCAACACTGATTCTCCTCAGAGGAAAGACAGCAGAGTGAGCAGCTGCAGGGAAAATTCCAGTAGGCTTACACTTCCTCGTGAGTGAGAGGCAGTGCCCTGGTGGGCACCAATGGTGACAGCAGCTACCTTCAGCTCTGGGTATGTTAAACTCAGAATGGGTTTACTAGGCCATAGCCCCATTCCTAGTCAAGAAGCATCAACAGCCAACCTGAAGAAGATGCCATAGATGAAGCCAGGAAGGGAAGCAGAGTTTTCTTCCTCACTCTCTGCTCACTGAGCAGAAGCCGTGTGTGTGGTCCAGCATTCCAGGGATAAAGCCCGGAAGCACTTCTCATCTCAGGGAACTCGGCACCCAACACCACATGTTCTGAGATTTTATTGAACATTTTAGTTTCAGGTTTGATGACTGAATTGGAGTAAAACTACAAATTGTTTGGAGCAGTAGGATCAATTTAAAATTCATAATTAACACCAGAAAAATATTTTGCTCTAAAATTAGGGTAGCTAGGATCTAACAAATGAGTTAATGGCTCTTACTGTATGAGAACCTATAGGCAACTTTCTGGAAACCATATTTCTTGAAACTGTTTTCAAGTAGAAGGAAGGAAGAGGGAATACAGCTTTAAAGATTACTTAAAGTGTCCATTAACTTGAGAAGTGAGCACATTATATTCCTATCTTGTTCCAAGAAAGAAGACATATGAAAGATAAATGAGAAAGATGGAGTATGGTGGAGATCTCATCTTTCGATATTCTCATCCATGAGCCCACATCAGGCAGGGCTGGTGGACCATGCCAAATCCAGGAACCAACATTGGGGGGAGTACAGACCTAACACTTTAACCATCAACAGCTGCCTGGCGGGGTGTGCGTCAGCAGGAAGCTGGAGTCAGAACTGGAGCTGAGACTCAAACCCAGGCACTCTGATAAAACAGACATCCCCAAAAGTGGGTTAAGCACTGTTCCTAATTCCTGCCCCTAAAATTAATACCCCAAGATCAATATAGGATTTTTTTCTTCAGTTTTGCAAAATTCAATGAGACTAACTGCATATTTTATTATAAACTTTTTAAAAATATCTAGCCTAAGAATTTTTCTTTAAAGCTAAAATTCATTTGGGGAAACTGAACCATCCTCATGCATTTTCCTGGTTTGGAGTCCCAAGTTAGCCCCAAACAAAACCAAATACTCAGTCACAATCTGCCAAGATTTAATACTTAAATGCTGCTGAAACATTACATTCTGAAATTTGGTCTTCAACTTTACTTCCTAATCTTTACTTTGGGAAGGGAGGAGAGAAACATACAGATTACAAGGGCGTCTGTGGATATTAGGGCAAGTCAGAACCATATGGCTGCTTGTATCAAGCTCCCATTTAAACAGGCAGCTTATTTAACCCCGACCCTCTAGTGCGCGTTCTGCCTCCGTACAACTCCGAACCCATCCCCTCCAACAAGTTATAATACTGAAATAATATGGCTGCACATACAAGTCTTGGCTATGGAGATCACCCTTTTTTAAGGGAGGATGGGTTATACCTTTTATTGGAGAAGCTTTATGAATACCAATTGTCTGCTTAGCTTTAAACCAAGCTAACAGGTTCTGGATTCTGTTATTCTACCTTTTCCACCTGTTGCTTCTTTTGAGGTCTATATTGTAATACTTGAACAATTTTAAAGGTCAAGTTTTTGCATCAAAATCATGTGTTGGTAGCTATCAGATATCAGTTATCAGGGATAGGGGTTTTGTAGGACAGGGAAGAGAGAAGGAAGGGCAGAAACAGCAAGCCTAAAGGGCAGATCGGTCTCAAATTTGCCACTGATAAGTCATCTCCCTTAAATTCACATTGTTGTTTTATGCAAAAAGGATACTGAAACAAAATGCTGGGTTTCATATTTCTAAACTTTCATGAATTTCTTTGGTATTACAAAAGCGGGCATTTTCTGCTTTCAGGACATCTGGTACAACAAGGTTGCCACCTCATGGGCACCCTACAGCTTACACATTCACACATCATTCAATTACCATTTATTATCTTCTCAGGCACACCTTCCGAGTAGTCTCCTTTACAAGGATTAGGACAGACTGTTGAATAACAAATGCTTCCACTGAATCAAGAGCATGATTTACACTTCCAAAACCTCATCTAATAATTTCTCTTACAAAGAAAGAGACCTATTAAACTTAAATTCATAACACACTTAGTACTTAAGAGTGTTTAGGTATTCATGAGATTCAAATGCTACCAATTAGAATGTATATAAATCTTCCAAAACAAACATACCAACTACATGGCCCTTTTCATTAGCTTCATCTCAAAATAACTTCATCCAAGACCTTACTCGAGGCAACATCTGTTCCAAATTTCCTTCTGAAAATCTACTTGCACCACTCCATTTCACAGGACTCTTAATTCCCAACACGAGGAAACAGGATTAACTTGCTGACTTTGCCAACCCTAGTTATTGGATTACAGAAATCATGTTTTCAATGTCAAACATCAATAGGTATACAAGTAGTTTGGTTTCACAATATGCCAGTGGGGTACACAGTACCATAATTCTCCCTTCGGTGCTGCCCACGAAGTAATTGCGATTTTTCTCCCACTTCCATTACACTCCATCTTGATGGTGATTTTCCTGGAATTTCCTGAGGCTGCGTGCCCAGCACCTTCTCAGGTGATTAGACTTTGCCTTCTGCGCATTTTTCAAACACAGGTGTCCACTGCTTTCACAAGCCATTCCACGTGTAACTATTGAGCTACTCTCCATTATTCAATAAACAAGACAAGCACCTGGATTGTTTTTATCACTACGCTAGGTATTGTAGTCACAAATGTAAATACTGCTCATCTGTTGTCCCGAAGCAGAGCAGGACTCTAATGCCAAGACAATGCATTGATTAGGAGAACTTAGTGCAAGGTTAAAGAGAAATGGACGGGGAGTGGGGGGGAGCTAAAAAAGTCAGGTTGTAATTAACAGTGAAGATTAAGGCTTGCATCAATCATATTAATCATACTTGAAAACACCATAAAGTCAGAGCTTAGCACACCCTTCATCCCTCCACGATGTTCCCCTTGCTCATGCGTGCCCCACTCAATAGGCGATTCCCCCAGCCTTCCAGATTCACAGCACAGCTCCCAAAATCCTACCATCTCAGATTACAACTCTCTCCAGCACACAGACCTTCAACACCAGCTCCCTGGGCGATCTGCAGGCTGGGGCAGGACATCCAACACACGTGCTCCTCAGCAACCCATCACCGCATCGCGGAACCCGCACCATCAGGCCTTCTCCAGCTCACACACACGCACATACACGCGCACTTGTGTCACACCAGCCTCCTCCATCACACACAAGCACCCCAGCCACACATGCCGCCATGGCCGTTTCCTGCTCAGGATTCTCAAACGCTTGGGCGGCTGGTGGGAGCTTCCCTAGTCTCACGTTCTTCCCCCTTATTCTCAGTACTGTACTGTTTGCCCCCGTAGCGACCACCAGTTCATGTGTCCCCAGCTGTCTGCCCGCCCACCCTTCTGTGTGCGCCCAGGCTTCACCTGACCAAGCGGAAAGCACGCAGGGCTCCCGAGCTCACCCACTGGCACACTCGTGCGCCCATGCCACCCCTTGCTGAAGCAAACATAAGGCTGAGCACCGCCTAGACCCTCACGGAGGGGCACCCCACACACCTCAGAGAAGCAGCACCAGTGGGAAGGCCAGCCTGAACCAGGCCCTCCATGCGGCCCTGGATGCTTCCTTGCACTCCACCCCACCCAGTATAGACACCTGACTCACTGTGCAATGGATGTCACGAGGGGTCACGGCGAGCTTCAGGCCAGGCGGCTGCAGCGGGAGGAAGACCAGCGGTGGCGTTTTGTCCGAGGCCTCTGGCGTTCGGCCTGGTAACAGGCAGCCAGGGTTGCCATGCCTGGTGCCCATTGCCAGCCTGTGGCCCGCGGGCGGCCGGGGGTACCAAGGGAGCCTCTGGGGTGAGGCCCGCGGCCCGCAGCGCCCACGGAGCAGGCTCTCGCCAGATCCAGGGTCCTGCTGGAGAGCAGAGAAGGAATGGCCCGCCTTCCCGCTATTTGTATCCTGCACACCGGGAGCGGAGCAGCTTCCTCACTCCGTCAGCTGAAACAAATACTTAACCAGGTGGAAACCCGAAAGAAGGTCGGGCGTGGCTTAGGGCATGCTGCTGCGTCAGGTGACTGGTCAGTGCCCCTCTCCACCTGCAGCCTCTTTTCTCCTGCATCATTCCACGGAACCCTGAGACCCTGGTCTCATGCTCTTGGACTCCAGTTAACTGCTCTCCTGTGCATCTTGGCTTCACCTTCCAGCTACACTGGATCAGTTACTAAGGGTGAAGTGATGGGCGTCTAAATACAAAGGACGATTAACTTAACCCCTGCTCAGCTCAGGAGACTCGGGCTATTCAACAGTCCTCGCCTAAACAGGACAGTGCCTACCGGGACACTCTTTCATTTTATAAACAACCATTGGACTCATCCCCTTGTGCCATGTGTGAAAGGTCCTCTAGGCTAGAAAGGAAATTTGTGGTTCAACAATGTGGTTCAAAGTGAGTTCCAAAGCTGCTGTTTCAGTCTGCGGCCCCTCCCCAATCAAAAACTTGTGCTTCTTTTCTTTGATGCTGTCAATCACGCACACGGTATGTGTATTCCCTTTAATTAATTAATTAGGGCCCGGTGCGGTGGCCTAGGGGCTAAAGTCCTCGCCTTGAAACTGCTGGGATCCCAATGGGCGCCGGTTCTAATCCCAGCAGCTCCACTTCCCATCCAGCTCCCTGCTTGTGGCCTGGGAAAGCAGTCGAGGACGGCCCAAAGCCTCGGGATCCTGCAGAAGAAGAGGAGCTGGGCTCCTGGCTTCGGATCAGTGCAGCACCGGCCGTTGCAGTCACTTGGGGACACCGTCTCTCCTCCTCTCTGTATATATCTGACTCTGCAATAAAAATAAATCTTAAAAATAAATAAATAAAATGTTTTAAAAATTAATTAATTTTTGCAAATCTGAAAGATGAAAGAAATGTGTTTCAGTATGTGTTTATTTTCCTGCATACTGATGAGGTTAGAGCTCTCCCCTTTTTTAAGATCTATTTATTTTTATTTGGAAAAACAGAGAAAGAGAGACAGAGAAAGATCTTCCATCCACAGGTTCACACCTCAAGTGGCTGCAATAGCCAGAGCTGAGCTGATCTGAAGCCAGAACCAAGGAGCTTCTTCCAGGTCTCCCACATGGGTGCAAGGTCCCCAGGCTTTGGGCCGTCCTCAACTGCTCTCCCAGGCCACAAGCAGGGAGCTGGATGGGAAGTGGAGCAGCCAGGATATGAACTGGCACCCATATGGAATCCTTGTAGGTGCAAGGCCATGATTTAGCTACTAGGCTATGGTGTTGGGGCTGGTTAAGTATCTTTTAAAACGCTTTAATTGCATTTTTGCAGTTTCTTTTCTGTTGTGCATATTTTTCCCCTATTAAACATTTTTCTTTTTTACCATTTTTAAAAAAGATTTATTTATTTTTATTGGAAAGGCAGATATACAGAGAGGAGGAGAGACAGAGAGGAAGATCTTCCATCCGGTGATTCACTCCCCAAGTGAATGCATTGGCTGAAGCTGAGCCAGTCCGAAGCTAGGAGCTCTTCCGGGTCTCCCACGCAGGTGCAGAGTCCCAAGGCTTTGGGCCGTCCTCGACTGCTTTCCCAGGCCACAAGCAGGGAGCTGGATGGGAAGTGGTGCCCCTATGGGATCCGGTATGCAAGGTGAGGATTTTATCCACTAGGCTGCCATGCTGTACCCCAGAATACTGTTTTTTTTTTTTTAATATATATTTCCATAGTGGGGCTTTGGACTACTAATTAAGACACCCTTGCCCCACATTAGACATACCTGCACTGGATTCCTGGCTCAGATTCTTGACTGCAGCTGCCCACCAGTGCAGATCTTGGGAGAGCTCAAGCGGTTGGGCTCCTGCCACCTACAGCCATGACCCAGACTGGGGTCCTGATGCTCAGGTTCAGCCCTGTCCAGCCAAGGCATTTGCAGGTGTTTGGTAAGTGAACTGTGCGTGACAGGTCTCATTTCTTACCTGTCTTCCCACCTCTCCGATAAATAAAGCAATCAATAAATAAAACCATCTCTAACATTCTGCTCTCTCCTTAGGATTTACTTCTGAAGCCGTCTGGCAATACTGTGCATCGATTCCCCTTTCTTCTTGACCAATCTCAGTAGAAATACCTGGATGTTATCTGTTGCTTCACAAAAGAGATTCTGTTATTGTTGATCATCCCTACTGCATCCATATATTCTGTTTTATTATTTTTTACTCCATTGTTATCTTCTTTGATACTTCCTGGGTTTTTTCAATATTTTGCTAAATGGAATCAGATACCTAGTTTAAGGATTTTCTAAAACTATTTTTGTGAACTATTTTATCTATATTCTATGTGTTTTGATACTTAGAGGTTTTTTTCTAATGGATGATTGTCTTTTATTTATTATTATTTTTTTAGATTTATTTTATTTTTATTACAAAGTCAGATATACAGAGAGGAGGAGAGACAGAGAGGAAGTGGAGCAGCCAGGATTAGAACCGGCGACCATATGGGATCCTGACACGTTCAAGGCGAGGACCTTAGCCACTAGGCCACACTGCCAGGCCCGATACTTAGAGTTTTTATATATTTCAGAAACTTTCTAAATCTACTTTAATCTTTATTTGAACCCATTGTTCAGAAAGGTGTTTTCAAATCTGTAAACATATGAGCTTTTTGTAATCTTTTAGTTAACTGATTTCAAACTTTATTGTGATCAGAGACTATGACTCATAGTTTATCAGTTTTTCATATTTGTTAAAACTAGTTTATAGTTTATTACACTGCACATAATTACATGGCCTCCAAGTGTCATGGATACTTGAAAGTCACATGCCACCTCTGTTTCCTGCTGTGTTCTCCATACTACAACCTGCTCAAGAGCGTCACTTCCGTTATTATACTCTTCTCGAACCTTGTTTTTACCTACTTCACTAATTAATTGTCAAGCAGTAAACGTCAAAATCATCCACTCTAGTTGGTCAACATCTCCTGCTGACTTTCACTTGATAGAGTTTGGGGTTGTGAAACTCAGCGCATAGGACTTTTAAAGTTACTTTATGTAATGGTTGTCTCCCCAAACGATGCCTTTACCTTAAAGTCTGATTTATTTGTTAATAATAAAGAACCTTGGGCCCAGTGTGGTAGCCTAGTGGTTAAAGTCCTCACCTTGCACAAGCTGGGATCCTGTGGGTACCAGTTCTAATCCAGGCCATCCCACTTCCCATCCAGCTCCCAGTTTGTGGTCTGGGAAAGCAGCAGAGGATGGGCCAATGCCTTGGAACCCTGCAACCATGTGAGAGACCCAGAGGAGACTTCTGGTTCCTGGTTTTGGATTGGCTCAGCTTCAGCCACTGCAGCCACTTGGGGAGTCAATCGGTGGACGGAAGATCTTCCTCTCTGTCTCTCCTCCTCTCTGTGTATTTGACTTTGTAATAAATAATAAACTCTTTAAAAATAATAAAGAGCCTCACTTAATTTCTTTCACCCTTTTATTTCCAAATGCTTGCATCTTGTTAATTTTCGATTCTAGACATATTTAGATTTATTTCTAGTATCTTTTGTATGTTCCATTCAGGCTTAACACAGTTTATATTTATCTTCCCTTCCCAAGGATTTTAGCATGATTTAAATTTGAAAGTGACCTTTCTGATTTATTGTTTTAATTGTACCTTGTTTTTTTGTTTATCCAAATTCTCTACAGTGAACACACCCTACAATGACCCATGAATCACACTCTTGCATAACTCTGAGTGGGAACAGAACCTGGGCCTTGCTTCTAACCAATGCAGTATGCCTAGATAATTGGGCTGTCAGTCCCTTGATGGGGTTACCATATTTGGCAAAGCTGAAGGGATGTCATTCCGGGAATTATTCATGATTTACAGATTGGTGAGTTATACAGCACCAAGAGGCACTCTCCCTCCAGACGTGAAGCACCATATTGTGCGAGGATCTCTGGAAGGGTAGGAGCAAAAGGACTGGGCTTTTAGCTAGCTGAAGCCAACCCAGTTTGGACCCTGAGTTGTAGACATTCCAGAGAATTAATTCTTCTAGAAACCTGAATGAACATGGAAGAGGATCCTTCCTCAGTAGCACCTCCAAATGAGAACACACCCGCTCAAACCATGGTTGCAGCACAGGAAGCTCATATCAGAAAACCCAGTTAGCTGCACTTACACCCCTGACCCACAAAAACTTAGTGATAACTAAGTGTCTTGTATTAAGCCACCAAATGTACAGTAATCTGTAACAAGGCCATTGCAAATGAATACACTCTCAGGTTAAATTGAATTATTATTATGTCTCCTAGAAGAAATATTTAGTCTTATTTGCTCACATTTAACATTTTATTTGCTCAGTCTCCTTGAATACATGCTTTTCATGATTGATACACCTGGAAGACTCATTTCAATGAAACATTGAGGGAGGTTACTTCACAAGTTCATGGAAAACAGAGCTAGAAGATAAGGGTGATTATGCTCACTTTTCTTTTTGAATTCCATACTTTTTCTACAACTATTCCTAAATTACATATTTTGGAAGCTCCTGTAGGAAGGAGATATTCATGAGAATTTCAATTTTTATCTTAAAGTTGACATTATACTCCTTCACGATTCTAGATATGTAACTATACATAGTTTTTCCTTAAAGTAATATCATCTCATAGTTTTCTAGTTTCTTGGGTTGCCATTTGGAATTTGGCAATCATTGTTTCTTCGGTGGTAGTTTCCTCACCTCTCTGGATTATTTTATTAGGCAGGCAAAGAGACACAGTGAGGGGACAGTAACATCACGGGGCAGGAACACTCCCATTTGCCCGAGAGCCAGGAACTCACTCATGGCCTCTCAGCAAAGGGTGGAGACCCAGCTACCTGGACTTCACTTATTGCCTCCCAGGTTGTGCATCAGCAGGAAGCTGCCTCGGGACACCTGCCTCCCAAATTAGATGGGTTTCAGTTGTATCTTGGCTCTGGATTCCAGCTTCCTGCTAATCCACAGTCAGGGATTAGACTCTGTGTGACTTAGAGTCTGAGGCAGAAGGCCCAAGCACTCAACAATATCTGGTATGTGATCCCAAGTCCAAGGCTGGAATTCTGATGTCCAAGGGCAGAACAAGGGTGTGGCAGCTGCAGAAGAGCTGCATTTTGTTTTTGTGTTTTGGTTCTAGGAGGTCTCTCAGCTTTGGGATGATCCCTGCCCATACTGAAGGTAAACCTTCCTTGGTTTCCACGTCTCTTCTGGAATCACCCTGGGAAGCATACCTGAAAATCCCTTAGTCAAGTTAAGCTCATATTGAACATTAGTCATCTCAGATCTGAACCTACTGCTGGTTGACAACTAGTCCTGAAGACTTCTAAGTAGACACTTCGTAGCTTCAAGGTAGATTTTTTTCCCCTAAAATAATAGGTAGAACAGTATTTTAATGAAGATGCCATCTCTACAAATCTGAGAACTCGATTCATCTACCTCAAAGGGAAAAACTCTGTCATGGGAATTAACAGATGATTTCATGGTTTACAACTCACTAAGTGAGTTCTTCCCAGAACTTTTGGCCCGGGGCAATTCTCATGGCTTCCCTTACACTTTCCAATTCAAGCATGCATTAACATGTGTTTTTCTTTTTGTACCTGCTACTTTTAGGAGCTTCTTTGTAGGACAGTTCTTCAGGATATTGCACTCTGCCAATACTGTTGGAAGAGGAAGTGTCTGTGTACCCTTCACCTTCCTGTCACCACAATTTGCCCCTAACATTTCACAGGATCTTCTCTTGCTAAGGTCACCGGTGACATCATAATTCCTGAACGAATACTCATGATACATTTTCTCGGTCTGCACTTTTGAAACCATTGTCCCCTCTCTCCATGAGTCATTCTTCTCTTACATTATCTCAGTGCTCCACAGGCAAGAGAAACACACACACACACACATACACACACACACACACACGTACGTTACTTACCACTAACAGCCTGTAAGATGCTATTGTCACAGTGACCTTCAACCTACAAAAGTACACAAAGACATATTTCTGTAAGTCAATGCAATTTTCTTGATCTGTCCAAAGAGATATTGAACAAATCTTTCAACATTACCATTTCTTATTTTAATAACCTTTTGTTTCTCAAGTCTGTTCCATTAATCTATTTTTAAAATGCACCAGCCCATCTTAAAATTTGCCTGCTGCTTGAGATCCTAGCTATTGCTGACTTTATTGCATCCTGCTCACAGCTTAGAATTATCTGGATCAAGGTCAAGGCCCCAAGTTCCATTGCAGGCTTAAAGGTCAATTTGATAGAGGTTGAGAGTGTGGAAGCTGTAAGTCACCTCAACACTAGAACACAAGATGGAGGTTGGGTGTTCAGTGGCACCCAGAAGACAGAGGACAGGAATTGGGCCCATCTGTAAGTCTTCAGCAGTGGCGACTGAAGAAGATTGAGTTTGTGTATTATAGTCGAGGTCAAGAAAGCAGAGTAAAGCAGTGTCAGGGGTAGGGTGAAGGAAATGGGGAGATGTTGGGCATATAGCACAAAGTTCCACACATACAGGATTTGTAGTCTCTGGAGAGCACAGGTGCAGCATGGATTTTAGTGAGATTTTAGTTAATAGCTCCATATGCTTGAAGCTTGCAAAGACAACAGAGCCAATGGTTCTACTCAAACACAAAAAGAAGGTAACTGTGAAGAAATGAATATATTCACTTGCTGATGGGAGTAATTATGTATCTGACAATACTGCATTGCATACATCAAATTATATATTTTTAATTTACATGCTTTTAAAATACAGCACCTATCTTTTAAAAAGATAGGTTGGCACCATTCTACATATCATAGCAGACACACCTCTCAATGTTGAATATCAGAATGTCCTCTTAATGAAAACGCATAAATGTTTTAGACAACTTAGGTGGAAATGTTTCCTTCTGGTGGAGTCAGAGAGGGATGTTATGGAATGGGACCTGGAGAAGGCAGAGTGTATCACACAGTGAGATGTGGGCTGATGGCTATGGCCAGGCACTGGGACGAAGCTAGCTCCCTTGTGCTCCACAGGCAGGCACACCTACCTTCTGCTGCCTCTGCCACTCCATGTTTCCCCACTCTCTCACTGGTTCCTCCGCCAGTGTCCTGTGTGTCCTTGGTCATTTCCTCTTCTCACACCATTTGATCTCCTTACATGAAGTTCAATTAACCAAATTTCCCTGGATAATTTCCACAGAGTATCAGGCTCTGATGTCCACTTGAGTTTGAGGAAGAGTTTAACCTCCTTTCCGATCATTTCCTGTGAAAGGCGCCGGGATTCCCACATTCCTGACACTGGATGCATTTCTTACATCTTAGCTGTCATCCCATCAATCCCATGAAATTCTCAGAGCTCACTGCTTTCAGATTGCTCTTCCAGTTATAGGCAGCCTAAAAACAGCCAACAAATGACCCCTCCTTTGGTCACATTAGCCATCATTTTGCCCACAACTTCAGTAATTTTTGGTGTGAAAGATGTTCCATTCTTTGCTTCTAAGAAGTTCAAGTGTTTCGTAACAGCTAAATTCCTCTTTGCTCTGTGCCCTTACCCTCACCTCCGGTTCACAGACATGCTCCTCATGACTGATAGGGCTGAAGGACTCATTTCAACAAAACATTGACGTAGGAGGTTACTTCAGAAGTTCATGGAAAACGGAACTAACAGATAAGGGAGATCATACAAATGAGGATCTTCAAAAACTTCATAACCTGTTTGTGAGGCATGGACATTCGGTATACTCATTAAGTCCTCACTTGAGATACAACATGCCATACTGGAGGGTCTAATCTTAGTTCCAGCTCCACTTCTAAGCCAGCTTCCCACTGATGCCCACCCTGGGAGACAGCAGGTGGGGCTGCAGTGTTTAGGTCTCTGCCACACTGTGTGGAGCTTGCAGTGAATTCCAAGCCCCTAGCTTTGAACTCACCTAGCTCCAACTGTAGCAAACACTTGGGAGAAATAACAAGCAGATGGAAGATCTCCCTCTCTGCCTTTTGGATTAATAAATAAATATTTTTTTTTTGTAAAATAGAAACAGCTATCAAAATATGTTATAGCTTCATGCATTTTATTTTATATATACATACATTTTAAAACTTACAACACAGTAAACATCTTTTGAATTTCATTACATATATACACACATATATGTGTGTATATATATATATGAAAAACAGCCCAGTAGAATTATTCCAATGAAAACATAACTTAACAATAAAGACAGCAGCCAGTATTCAAATTTTGAATACTGTAGAAATGAGTAGCAGGAGGAAATAAGACCCAAATCATTGGCTTTTCAGAAGCCAGAGACCAGCAAGCATCTCTCCAGTCTCTCTGGTTGATTGCCTGAGCCGGAGGAAAACAGAGGCATCCCAGTTCCTGACTTGCAGTGGTCAGAACCTGAACATGAAACAAGATTGCGTCTGAGCCAGTAGAGGGAACGTCGTGCCTTTCCTTTGACAAACTGGGGCAGCCACCACTACTTCCCCTCATAACTGCAGCTGAGGAGTCTTGCAACCTCCAGGCAAAGGCTTTCTCTTGGGGAGCCACTCCCGTGTGAAGATCACTTACAGCCGGGTGAAACTGGGCCAAAAAAATAAGTGAACCATTGACATCCTGTTCCTGAAAAAGGAGAGGGAGATACAGGAGTGGGAGAGGGAGGGAATAAAAGGGAGAAGGAAGGGAATAGAGGAAGATAAAGAGAGAAGAACAGAAAAATGTGGAAGTATTACAGGTGTCATGACTGAGAAGCCAACCCCAAAACACCCATCTCCTGATGAACAAAGAAAGTTGCAGTGTGTGCTACCACATGGGCAGAGATCACAGCTAGTCTGTTAATAGCCACTTCAGGGGCTAACTTCAGGATTTCCAAGTGTGTGGGTATTTCCAACTTGAACTTCTTTAGCACCTAGGGCAACAGGAAGGGTGTGTGCAGCTCTGCTAGCAGCCCCTGATGAGGAAGCCGGGTGCTCCGCAGCACAGCTTATCGTTTTCCTCTTCTGACGCAGGGCAGAACCCAGTGACCCCTCTGCAGAGCTTTATGCAAGTCCCAGGGAGGAGCAAAATGATGGGAGGGTTGTCCTCTTCACCATTTGCCTTCTCTCTCCAAGCAGGAAGAGAGAGAAATGTTAGTTTCTGGAGTAAATAGTAATTTAGAGTTATTTTCTCTCGTGCTAATTTCTACATGTGATAGAACTAATATTGGCTTCTGCCTTGATCAGCAAGTTTTTTTTGCAAGTCAGGCAATTCTAATGATTCTTTTGTATACACACCAATGCTTTGTATCAGGTATTGTGTTAATACTTGTGTTTCAGGTCTGCTTCAGGTAAAGGGGACCTAGGAAGTAAATAGCAATATATGTGCTCAGAGGTGACCCAGGGAGGAAATACCAGCACATGTGCTTCCGGAACAGAGAATGATCATCTCAGGATTCCCATCTTCCTCTCTGGGGAGCTGGGTGACATAGGCGTGTAGATTTCCAGGTGTTCTTCCCATTTTCTCACGTTCTGCTGTGTAAATGTTGAGTAACAGGTGAGAGAGTAAACTCAAACAGGTCTATGATGCCTTCCTTGCTTTCGATGGGACAGGGCAGAGAGTTGCTGAATAAGAAACCAGCACAGCTGCCTCCGTGCAGACAGAGGGCAGGGGCCAACTTGGTTCAAACTGAGCAAGAGGGAGATCACTGCTTTCCAGGTGAGAGTGATGATTTACAGAATTCTCTCATGTCATGAACAGAATGTCTCTTCGGCATTTCTCAAGGTCTCTCAAGGGAACATTAAAGTGCTTTTCCATGTGGCTAACAGGCCACATTCTGAACGTTCCTTTGATTGATGCAGGATGCTAAATGAGGCTCTCATGAAGAAGCAGAAGCTCCGCCCACAGTCAGCTTAGTCCTTGCCATCTGCCAGTCAAGGCAGGAATCACTTTTTCCTTGAGAATAACTTCAAATACCGAGTAGTCACAGCAACATTCTAGGCCGTAACTCTCCAGAGGCAAATCATTTAATTATTTCAACATCTCTTGTGGTCTTATTCATTATATTGTTTATTACTAGTGACTCTTTAGAATGAATAAGGCATTGTGCTAATTGTTATGCACGAGGCACTCTAATTAATTGTTCTGTAAACTCTATGAGGCCAGTGCCACTTTCAACTCCACTGAAAGGTTGTAGACACTGGGTCACAGGGGATTTAGCAACCTGGCCAGTCCTACAGCAAACAGGTGGCTATGCATAGGCCTGAGTATAAACTACCTCAGCCTTTAAGCTCTGACTCAAAGGGTCTGCTTGACTTACACAAACAACTATGAACAAGAAACCACAGAGAGAACATTTGGTTTAAACTTGAAAACATATTCCTAGATTTTTGAAGCCAGAGTCAAGAATAATATTTATCTGAAAATTCTATTTTTGAATGAATTAGTTTTTCGAGGGGAATTGTCGTCCCATGGAGGAATCTTAGATCTCATCCTCAGGGCATTCTTCTAAAGAGATGACTCCAGAGACGGTGTAAGAGTTGAAAATGCTTCTTTCTCCCACAGAGTATTTCCCACACTCTCTAAGGGAGGTACTTACATACTGTTATTGTTTGCTTACTTCCAGGAGACAATCCAAACAGGATTTGATACCAAAAGAGGTTCCTGGTCATCACCCTTGGTGAAATGTGATACTGGGCTACCTCAAGACACAAGAAATGGATCAGAGAAACAAAAGAAGTTCTATTCCTCATTCCATAGCTTTAAATGTTGACTTTTGTAGCGCTACAGGCGACCGTGGATAACAATGTAAGATTCTGCCAGGTGGCTTAGAAACGCCGGTGCGTATGTGAAAGACAAACACGTTTCGTTTCTTCAAATCTTGGAGTTGCAGTGGCTATTTCCATTTCTATTCATGCACGTATGCACACATGCAAACAT
Organism: Ochotona princeps; assembly: GCF_030435755.1. Classification (NCBI taxonomy): domain Eukaryota; kingdom Metazoa; phylum Chordata; class Mammalia; order Lagomorpha; family Ochotonidae; genus Ochotona; species Ochotona princeps. Next base: position 34,218,269 of record NC_080851.1, read on the forward strand.
GCGTTTAGTTTCCTCAGCTTGCATTATGACCCCACAAGGATATCATACAACTCTATTTTTCCTATGCCATCTCTCACCTTACCCCTTGGTGTAATATAAAATATGTATATACACATACTGAAACACATAATAAAACATGGAGGTTTTTAAATGTCCCATGATACAGTTTCATAGGCATAGATTTTGTTTTACTTTGTTTTAAAATCATCTCCTTTTTGATTTGCTAAGCCACAAGTAACCTGAGAGATACCTATCCCAAACTGCAGACCTCTCGTAGTTCTAATCAGGCGTTGATTGGGGATTCTGGAATGTCTTTCAACAAATACCTTAACACGAATAAAAATCATGCTTTGAACACCATTCCTTCACCCCCTAGATATCCTGCCACACAAGTGTGTACAAGAACTACTTGAGAATGTGTATGAAGAGAGATGTGATGTAACCTGATTAATCCTAGAGAAGCAAGAACGACAGAAGTTATGCCAGCAAAAAGGCTAAGAGAGAAGAAAATATGATAGCCCTGCATGCTATAAGCATCCCTTGTGGGAAATACATTGAGAGGAAACGAAGAATTGCTTCTAGAATTGGGTATTTAAGTACATGACACACAAAGACAAATAACAGGTAATAGCCTACCCTAGTTATGATGAGATCATGGTTCTTGGAGTGGGGAGAAACTGTTAGAATTTAGCCCCTAAAATTTCCTTTTGTCTAGCTTTCCATTTTTGAAATCTACTTTTAAAAAATATTTATTTATTTGGAAGGCAGATATAAAGAGAGGAGGAGAAACAAAGAGAAAGAATTTCCAGCTGTTGATTCACTCCCCACGTGGCCACAACAGCTGGAGTTCTGGAGCCAGGAGCTTCTGGTTATCCCATGTGGGTGCAGGGTTCCAAAGCTTTGGACCATCCTCAAGACTGCTTCCCCAGGCAACAGGCAGGGTGCTGGACAGGAAGTGGGATAGCCAGATTAGAACCAGCACCCATATGGGATCCTGGCACATGCAAGGTGAGGACTTTAGCCACTAGGCTACTGTGTTGGTTCCTAAATCTACTTTTGATTTGACACATAAAATGTTCAAACACAAAAATGTTTTCTTACAGGGCTTGGGGGAGTATTTTAACATTCAGTAGATGGAAAATATGTCACATCAATGTATCCATGTAGGTACTTGACATGACCCTGAAGACTTGTAGAGAATGTGTCCACCATTTCCTTGAAAACTACAAACCAAATTGCTTAATGCATTTTCATTTGCTGCATTGCTTCATGGACAAAATTAGATTTTTTACTGCACTGCAAAGATAGTTGAGCGAGATTTTGGAAAATGAAAAATAACTCTAAGTGAACTGCAGATCCTGTCCCCAGAGTAGCTTCTTTCCCCTTACTGTTTTTTTTACTAGTTTTCACCAAGTAGCCTCCGCCCTTGGGAATAGTTTATAGTCTTTGTTACTTTCTTGTGGCAAGTCTAGATTCCAGATTAAGGCCCAAATATGAAAAACAAAAACAAAACAAAAAGAAATTAATGCTTCCTCAGAAAAAACTTGCAGGGCAAATGAATCTAGATAGTATACAAAGTTTGGACACATTTATGCAAAATATGAAGACAGGTGAGATTTGGGCCATGTAACTCCTAAGTTACAATTGAGGGTAGAAAAAATTCAACATTCAGTTTTGTTCACCACATGGTTCAGGAAAGCTTCAAATTTACTGTTCAAATATGTATCTCAATTAAAAATATCCATATACCAGATGAAACTTTTAGACAGGCAAATAAAACAAACAAACAAATACATGATTTTAAAAACAAAGACAAGGAAACAGAAGAATAATCAATGATCACTGTGTGGGACCCATAAAGCAACCATCTCACAAGGACAGGAAAAACTGCAATGAAATTGCTTGATGGGAGGTAAATTATACATGCAATGAAAAAAGTCTGCCAGTTGAGTAATATATCTTGCGACTCTGATTTAGGACAATGCTTTTCACATGCCATTGCCTTTTGTTTTGGAATCCAAACACATACAAAACATGTACTGGCCCTTTGAATTTTTATAAAAGTGGGAAGGGGAAAAGATTTTATTAACATTGGATGCTTTTGTGCTTGTGTAACAAAAAAAAAATATTGGCTGAAACGATTTGGCAAGTATGCAGTGCATAAAATAGTGTCATAACTTATGGTGTTTTGGAAGAAAATTAAAGCATCTAAGATATTGTGGTTTTGAACTTGGCAAAAGAGTTCTAGAATGAAATTGTTCCATGGACATTCACAAGAATTTTCTCAATGGATAACAGACTTTCCAAGAACTGTATACAGCGAGGTGATAAGCTCGCTGTTACATTGTGCCTTGCTGTAACCTTTTGAGGGTCCGTTTATCTACAGGTTTGAAGAACGAGAAAGCTCTACCTCGGGCAATCCCCAGAGCACTAGCTAGTGAGTCTCTTGGTTCTTTCCCAAGGGACTGCAGTGTAACAATGTCTTAATTGCATTATCATCGATACATATTTTTTGTACATGTTCCACAAAAAAATCTTCATAATGCTTACAGGAAATGCAAACTATGAAAAAGCTACAAATGGATTTCAAACTAGACACTTACCTTTTAGTTCCATTTCCCCAGGTATTTCTTGAAGTACCTCAAACGTGCTGGCTTTTGCAGAGAGTACAAATATCTGAAGGAAAGAGAAACCAGACTATTGTTGTAGAATTTATGTTCTCCCCGGTCTCCCAGGTGAGCCCATAACCAACACAAATCTATGGGCCAAAATTAATGTGAATGCTACAAGAGAAACAGTACATTTGTGCATGCTGGGTGGTGGATCCTGGAAAGTCTGCAGGTATTATTCCCTAGTGCCTAGTGTAGAGCTTCACTGTCTCACTCTCATAATCAATGACAAGACTCGATTGACAAAAGCAACCCTCCTAAAGACTGCATGATATGATAATGAATGTAGATGGAGGAAACTACATCCTCAACTACGCACATGTAAAACACCGAGTGGAGCCTTCTGTTCATGGACAGACGGAAGTCTAATTTTCCCTTTGTGGTGTGCTCTTCCATGGCATGGGGCTGCGGCATGGGGCTGCATGCAGTGTTCAGGGCAGTATCCTGAGAAGTCCTCTGGAGCCAGAGATCTCTGAGCATAGCAACAAAGCAGGAAGTACAGTGTGCACAGCACAAGGAAGTACACCAGTCTGTGTGCAAGAGCAGGACAAAAGCAAAAATCAGGCTTTCTTTGTTCTTGGGGTGAATCCCATGGAATCAGAGAAGAGGTGGTGTCACATGCCACGGCTGGCTCGTAAAGGATTTTAGGATTTGACATCCCACATGTTTCTTCTTTAGGAGCTTTATGAAAGAGCTTTTGAAGTAAACCTTGAAAGTCCCCAAGGATCTCAACTGCCAGGAATCAGAGGAGGAAAATTCTAGAAAGAGGAATTCATGTACCTGCAGGTGTGCAGAAGAATGAAGGCGGTCTGGGAGTGGGGGTGGGCAATGTGTCCTACTTGGTAGGAAAAAGATAAAAGCAAATGTTTCAAGAGACACAGTTCTGAAAAGGGAGAACAGACCCTGGGGAAGCCAGGGTGAAAACATTGTGATAAATTTAGCCAGAATCTCTCGTCTTTATCATCCATATTTGAACACATGACCAAAATGCCTCTCATGTGACAGGTTTGCTTGCATGTTTCCTTCCTTTTCTTCCCTATTTCCTTTCTCTCTCCTCTTATCTCCCTCTATCTCCCTTCCTTCTCCCTCTCTTTCAGGGCTTCATCCTCCTACTCCTGGGTGGAATGTTGGGTAGAACTCATAGCTCGTGCAAGTCTGGCTATGGGTACATAGTCTCCTTTCCAGACAAGGGAATGCCTTGTCCTGTGTAACATCCACGTTCATAGCAGGGAGAGGATGGTTACCAGAAACAAGTGGAATCCTTTCTAATGTTCTGTCGTGTGGTTCCATGGCTTTGGTTGGGAACAACAAAGTGTACACTACTAAATAACTAGTGGAGATGAGGATTTGGAATATTCCTTACACAAAGAAACAATAATGGCCTAAAGTGACAAAAAAAACCCAAATACCCCAATCATTATACATTGTATACAGGTATTACAATGTCATAATGTACTCCATGCATAATGTGTAATTACTGTTGATCTGTCTATAGTTGTTAGCGGAGTGTTAAGATCGCCCACTATTATTGTGTGTGTATCTATGTCTCCCCTTAAGTCTGTAAGTAGTTGCTTCACGAAGCTAGGTGCATTGGAATTAGGTGCATATATGTTCACGATTGTAATTACTTCTTGATGGATCAGTCCCTTCACCAATATATAATGTCCTTCTCTGTCCTTTTTGATGTCTGTCAGCTTGAAGTCTAGGTCATCTGAGATTAGAACAGCTACACCAGCCTTTTTTTCTCGTCCATTGGCATGAAATGTCTTTTTCCATCCTTTCACTTTAAATTTCTTACAGGATTTTCTGGTTAGATGTGTCTCTTGTAGGCAACATATAGTTGGGTGCTGTTTGATGATCCATTCCGTTAATCTATGCCTTTTGATTGGTGAGTTTAAGCCATTTGTGTTTAGAGATAATATTGAGAGGAATTGGTTTTGGGCTGCCATGAGTGTAAGTGTGCAAGTGTGTATTTGCGACTATTAGAGTTTTTGATTGGTTGACTTTTCTTGTATGGATTTTAGTGGGGAGGTCTTCCCATTTGCCATCTTTGATTTTGGTTTGTATTTTTTCTTTCTGGGTTTAGCACCTTCCTGAGGAGATTTTCCAGAGCTGGTTTCGTGTTGATGTATTCTTCGAGTTTCTCTTTACTGTTGAAGTATTTGATTTCATTCTCAAATATAAATGAGAGCTTTGCTGGGTACATTATTCTTGGTTGGCAGTTGTTTTGTTTCAGGATTTGATAGGTTTTACCCCATTCTCTCCTTGCTTGGAGCGTTTCTTCTGATAGGTCGGCTGTGATCCTGATTTCCCTTCCCCTGAAAGTAATCTTATCCTTTTTTCTTACTTGTCTTAGAATGGTTTCCTTGTATTCACTTGAAGGTAGCTTGAGGACCACATGTCTGGGAGACAATTTGTTTGGGTCGTATCTACTGGGGGTTCTTTGTCCTTCCTGGATTTGTGCTAGATTTATATTTCCAGTATTCTGGAAGTTCTCCTGTATTATCTCATTGAGCACTCGTTGCAAGCCTGTCTCCTTTTCCACTCCTTCGGGAAGGCCTATTATTCTAATATTTGATTTTTTGAGGTTGTCTTTCATTTCCTGTATGGACCTATTGGCTTTCTCTAGATTTGTCTCCAACTGTTTGATGAGCTGCTGCCTTTCATTCTGATTGTCTTCCAATTCTGATATTCTGTCTTCTGCTGTGTTCATTCTGTTGGTTAGGCTTTCAATTTTGTTCTCTATATCAAGGATTCCCTTTTTGACTTGATTTATTTCTGCAGTGATATGGTTTTCGAATGCCTTAGACTCTTCCCAGCGCTTTTCACTCTCTCTGACGAATTTCATCATTAGCTTCTTAAAGTCCTTATCTGATAGTTCCTCTATGTCTTCATCTTGCATCTCAGATATTGGGATTAGTTTTTGGTTGTATTGGGAGGGAGTGCTTGATCTTTCCTCTGGGTCATTGCTTTTTCTGATACTTCTCCTCATTGTGTTTTTACTTCTTGTTGTTTTGAGATTTTAGCGGTGATTCAGCTGAGCCGGCTCTGGTTTGGGGTCTCCGGCTGAGCCCAGCAGGGCTTACTGCCTGAGTCACCAGCTGCTTTCAGGGTCTGTAGATCACAGCCCCGAGTTGGGTCAGGAGGCTTTGTGGGCCAGCCCTAGTGCCAGGCCCCTTCCCCTGTGGCTCCCTCTCAAAGGCAGTTCCCTACAGATTCACTCTGCCGAGCCGCGCCTGGGCTTTGGGTCACAAGGCTAATACAGCGGGGGTCTCTGCCTCAGTGCTGAGCCGAGACTCTCCTTCAGGGCTTGAGGTTAGCACAGCAAGGGCTCCTGCTGCTCGGAGCCTAAAATCCCCAACCCCGGCCTGTGCTGGGATGGAGATCTCCGCGGCCCCAGTGCCAAACTCGGAAGCGCTGCTCCACCAGGGCTGCAACACCACAGGCAGGTCTTTCCGAGCGGGCTCCTGCTGGGAAAACCTGTCCGGCCAGTTCAGCTGAGCCCGCTCCGGTCTGGCCTCTCTAGCTGAGCCCAGCTGGGGACTCCGCCCTGAAGAAGCCACTTCCTCAGCTGCACTCTCTCAAGGATGGAAGCGGATCTCTGAGAGGCACAGAGCCCTTTAGGTGAGACGTGCCCCCACTAGTCTGCTCCTCTGCCCAGGACGTGAGGCCCTGTCGAGCGTTGCCCAGCCTCTGGGGCTCAGGGCGAGTCCAGCAACAGGATCCACTGACTCTCCCGCAGCCAGTCCACAGCTCGGAGCCGATATGGGGATCTCTGAGCCCCAGTCCCACAGTGCTGCTCCTGTTCCCTCTGCACTCTCCCAGAGCCGCTGAGCAGCGGGTAGGCAAGCCTCTGGGAAATCTCCCCAGCTTTTCCTCCACTTCTGCAGGGATAATGCACCCAATGATCAGTCCAGTAGCCTCCTCTGGGGGCTCCTGCCTTCCAGGGGACTGGTGCCCCTGTCGGTGTGGGCGCCTATCCTTCCAGCCGCCTCTGTTTTCCCTGGGGCGGTTGAGCCTCTGCCGCCTTCCCCCTGCCTGGGATCGTGACTCACCAGGTTTCTCGCGGCGTGCTGTATTTTCTTTCCTACTTTTTGCGGCTGTTCCTTCACGCTGTGTAGATCTTCTTGCTTTAGTGAACTCCAGTGACCTTCTCGCTCTTCTCCCTACAGTTTCGCGCCTCCTGGCCTGTTTCTCTGCTGGATCGGCTCCCCTCCTTCCCTACTCCACCCTACACCAGCTCTCTGCAGTCGGCCATCTTTTTCAGTCTCCCATAATGTGTAATTACTATGTGGTAATGAAAAATAAGAACAAAGCTCAAGGTGACCCTACAAGTTTCTGTCAGGCTGGGGTTCTAGCAGTGGAGCAGGGGAAGGGGTTGGCTTCCTTTCCTCTCTAAGCTGTTTTCTGCCGGTCAAAGGGTAGGTGAGAAGAGGTGAGTGCAGCTGGCCTCCCACTGCCACTGCCCAGAGGCCCTCAGCTTGCAAGTTCTCCTGTTGCATGAGCACTGATTTTGTAAGGCTTGGCGTTGGGTTCTCCAAAGCACGCACATGGTTAAGCGTCACTGATGCTCGCTGCTCAGTTATTTGGAGAATGCATTTTTCCCCTAAAATTTGGTTTTATTTCAGTTATACTACGAAATCAATAAATCAACTATAGGTAGAATGAAAATTATTTGTTGATTTTTCTGAAATTAGAACTGAATGCTTTGAAGAATCAAGGGATTCTAGATATGAGGAGATCGAAGAAATTATAACTAGAAAAAGCAAAATGTAGCTATTTTAACTCATGTTTTTGGAAATCACATATAGATATCCAGACCACTACAACCAGATAGATGCTATTTGTAGCAATTTCAAAAAGCATACTTTATTATTTCTATCATATATCACTTATTAAAATGAAAACAAAATTAGTAGGCAAAGAATTGTCAGAAATGTTTCAAAAAGGCACTAGCAATGGTAGAGGCATTGCTAATACAATGGGAATATTTTTTCCATAAAATTAGCAATCATGCATTTAAAATTTTTTTGTTAGATAACAGTGTTTATTATAGATGAGATTGTCACAATGACAACATTTGCAATGCAAGTCTAAAATTAAACATTCAACAATGTAAACAGAAGTTTGTAGTTGGTATAACAGTGAATAATCTTTGACCACAAGATTTGAAAAGTTGCTGCCTGCAATGTGGCATCCAATATTGAAGTACTTGTTTGAGTCTTAGTTGTGTACTTCCAATCCAGCTCCCAGCTAATACGCTGGGGAAAGCAGTAGAGGATGGCTCAAGTATTTGGGCTCCTGCCACCCTTGTAAGAGATCAGCATGAAGGTCCAGGCTCCTGGTTTCAGCCTGGACCAGCCCCAGCTGTTGAGCCAAGCAAAAGAAGAAAGATGCATCTTGCTGCCTTCTCCCTCCTCCCCTAACTCACCCTCCTCTGTCATCCTTCCTCTCACGTGTGAAAGAATCTCTTATGAGAGTAGATATTAGTTTAAAAGAAGGGAAACTATTGACAGTTTCGGTTAATTAAAAAAGATGTGCAGGTTGTCTATGCTTAGGAAGTTTAGAATTTAAAGTTAAGAATGGGAATAATTATCATATAGAGTAGAATGTGTTCATCACTAGCCAAGAGAAAGGAAGAAACTGATTAGAAGAGGGTAGAAGAGATCATTAACAGAGAAGGAGGCATTTGGCTAAGACCTGATGAAGCAGCTGTGAGCAGGAGGGAAAGCACTCTGATGATGCCATGCTAAGAAAACACTGATGATTAAAGCACCAATGAGGTTAAATGCTTTGCTGGAACTCAGTTGTCTGGACTGATTGGAAGACATGATACCTGAAATCCACAGCAGGAGGTTATATGTCATAAGTTACAAATTTGAACTCTTTGTAAAGGCAATCGGGTCTGTTCAGGGTTTTGTTGTCCACTATCTAGCTAGGAAGAAATAGATGAGATTTGAACATTTATTGACACATTAGCTGCTTGCTTTCTCAGGATGTTAAACGGTAACACAAACATTATTATAACCATCGGATTCTTCTCAATGAATGTGTTCATGCTAGTAGCTGAGATCTTCTGGGGTGCACTTGTATCTGATGATTCCCATCCTGTCTTGGGGCATACCCACACCTGCTGGTCTACTGTCCAAGTCCTGAACAAACAAGTGTTTTCACATATGAAAGTCCCGAATCCTCTGCCTAACTTTCTGACGGCAACACTCATTCCCAGCTTCACCCAGCTCATATTTCAGTCCTATTTTTATCAGACAGCACACAATCTCCTGTGACCTTCACACTTGCATTCTTCCAAGGAATACAAAGTCTGCCTACCATATTCTGCCTTGGAGAGCACTCATTATTCTTGTCCTGAAACCATTTTTTTTCCTTGCTGGTATTCATTTTTAGCAATCAAGTTATGTGAGAGTACTTCTAAAAGTTCTTGGAAAACACAATTGAGAAATTTATTTTAGTGCATTTTAAGTCCATGCATAGTTTTTTCTTAATAATATGCAATTTCCAGAAGACCTCTCATATTTGAGAATCAACACCAAGGCATGCTTCTGTCTTTCAGATGCTAATGAATTTTATACTGAATCCATTCTCAGCAATTCACTGGATCACAGAACCCTGGGTACACAGGAATAGCTCTTTTAATAGATTCCATTCTATTTCTACCCAGATATTTCTGGAAGCATAGTTAATCTCTTATTTAGCATATGTGATTTTCAGATACTATCAGTCGTTTTGCAATTTGAGGAGCTGAAGAAATTCAGCATTCATTTCCATATACTGTAGCCAAACTAAGCAGCTTTCTGGCTTATGATTTATTTTCTCATGCATGATTTTGTTTTACATGTAGACAAAAATAATGACGCTTAGATTTAGAACTCCACTTACTTCAAAGCACTGAATGATATTTACAGTTTAAAGCAGCCTGTTTGGAGACAATTCATTCCAGGCTTAGTTTTGCAACTAATGAATAAGGAGAGATAAATATAAAAGAGTTCTAGGCAACAGTGAGAGCATGTTTGACTCAGACCATGCTGTAATGAATGTCTTCATGAGCAACACTAGGTCTTACTCCGGTCATGTTAACTTAGTGATAGCTTGACATGGGCAGGCATATAAATATTTGATTTCAACTCAGTTTTCACATTAAAATTAACACAGGGATTGGCAAAAGCTTGACAAATAAACTTTTTCCTAATCACTGGGGCAATGCCAATTCGTGACTTATTTCTGTATCACAATTTAACACCGAGAAATTTTTAGAAACGTATACCCCTTAATTCCACCATTCTCTTTCTAGAGAATTTTCCTAAGGAGATTATTCTGGATGTGTATGCCAATGTAATTATTAAATGCTACCACCTCACAACACATAGAAAAACTGGAAGCCACCAAAATGCCAGCTATTGTAAAAAAAAAAAGCAATGACACACATATAACACATACATGTCAATACATATGTAGCCAAGGGGTAGAACTCTCTTCTTATGTTAGGGAAAATATCGACATGATAAAGCCTTCATGATCTGGTCAGTCCCGCCAATAGCTTGACAAACACATCCTGAGAAATCAACATACCTGGCATACTTGTGGTTTAGGGACAGCAGTGATGCCTAAGTTGCAAGGAACACAGGAGAGACTTCAAAATGTTCCTGGGTAAAGGAAATTAAAGATATGTTTATTTTGATGCAAAACACCTTTGAAATTCATGCATTTTTTCCCATACAATGGATTTTCCGTGAACTTATTGAAGGTGCCTTATACTAGAAACACACACAGACGAAGTTTAGCTGTCAGCAAGAGCAGCAGAGAAGATGCAAACAAAGCAATGAGATAGTGACTGGGAAACTTTGCCCAGATTGTCCAGGGAAAACTTCTCTTTGGAGTTCACCTGTGGGATGAATCCTGTGTGAAGGAGCTACATGCAGATCAGAAAATAAACATTTCAAATAGAAGAACCAGCTGCTCAAAGGTGTTAGGGCAAGTGTCCTTGTCTCTAAGGTCTAGAGATGCATATATTCAAATGCTGACCATTCATGGATATTTCCTACTGAAAGGTTACAGATCAATGTGTATTTTCTTATTGGTAATATTCTTATTTTTCTATCATTATTTTTGACAAGAAAGAAAGAAAGGCAAGTTAACACAAGAAATAAAGTGTTAAGCCATGCGTTTTAGGCAATAGCTTCCCCAAGTAGTCCCTTATAGTAGCTCAGTTAAGGCTTACATCTAGAAAACCAGTGTTTCCTGGGCAAAGCTCCCACTGAGGCAGCCTGTTCTGTTTTGCTGCGTTCTTTGGTTGGGAAGTCATTAATTTGACCTAAGATAGTCTATGGAAACTTACGATGATTTAAATTTGCACATTTGCTAAAGACACTGGGTCTAGTATTCCATGGTGGTTCTGTGGGATTTGGCAAGTATGTTCTGGCTCAAAGTTATGTTGAACAAAATGCAATACACTTATATAGTATTAAAAAACAAAGAGAAGGCAGCAGCCACCCTTCATACATGAATTCCAATGACACCAGTTCTCACCCAGGTATAAACAGCTTCTAAATTTGGATGATCTTGGGGCTTCAAAGCACAAGCACCCATTTCCAGCAAAGGGGAAACCCACACATTTGCTTTCCATTGATTCTGTAGGGAGCAGTTCATTGAATCATCACACTTCTTCCCACTGAAACAAACAAGTCTTTGGTTCAGTTGCTGGTAAGAGGTTAATAAATGAGCCAAGGGAAAACACTCATTGGAAATTACGCTACATAGCTATTCTCACTTCTCTTCATTTAAATCAACTTGATTTGATCTTCAAACATTGGCTGTTTGCTATGGCAGCAGAGAGAAATGTGAATACAACAACATAGCTCGTTAATTTGCTACAGATACAAAAGGCCTATGGGAAAAAGAGCAATTCCTTTGAAAATAATGTTAACAATGCAACAGTCTCTGGCAAAAAAAAAAAAAAAGAGAGGCTCTGGCCTCTCATGGACTAAATTTTTATGCGCAGTTGTATCACACAATGGAAATTAAGTATGTGTGGGATTTAGATTAAGTACACTTTTGGGGATATAGAAGGAGCAGGGATGGATGTTTTGGAGGAAAACCAAAGGGTAAAAACAACACTCTGAAAATTTTTTGCTTTAGTTTGGCTCTAAGGGATTTTTAGGTTTCAGCTGATCTCCTAAGTTCTATCAGACTACTTTTTAATGAAAAGCAGAATGGATTCAACCTCAAATAGACCCCCTGGGTAGAAATTTTAACTCAAATTGAAAGTTTATGAGAACATTTATATTAAGTGTTTGCAGTGTATTCATTTTTCTGCTAGGTGAATCTGTTAAGTCTTTAACCTCTGAAGATATTACAAACCTGTGGTTTAAAGCAGAGATCTCTGTTTTCTGTAGATCAAAGAATCTCAAAAAGTAGGGCAGAAGGTATCGAATATAATGTTTGCTTGGATTACAGGGATTTCAAATAAAAATCTGTCAGATGAAATTTCCAATATAAGTAACAGACATTTGGTATCACCTACATTCTAGCAAGGATCTTTGTAAGGCTGGGCACTGGGGCAGTGGTGAGGTGATCCTCTGTAAAACCTCCATCCCATGCTGCAGTGCTGAGTTGGAGTTCTGGCTACTCCAGTTCAGATCCAACTTTCTGTTATGGCACATCCTGGGAAGCAACAGGTCATAGTTCAAGTAAGTGGGCCAGTACCACCCATGTGGGAGACCTGGATGCAATTGCAAGCTCCTGGCTTTGATCTGGCCCAGTCCCTAAGGTTGCAAGTGGGTGAGATCTCCTTCTGTTCTCTTTCTCTCCCTTCTAGCTAAAATGGAAAAACAAAAACTTTTTAAAAGACTGTATGCAATTACGAGATTTTATATCAAAGACTATATCATTCAGAGACAATAGAAGAAATACAGCGCTCAGCAAATCATGGACTTCATCTAAATACTAGATAAATTGATGCTTTTGATCTATTTTCCCAACAATTGTCGGTGAAAGTCAAGATTTAAAGAACAGTTGCAATTTGTTAATTCATGATAATTCACATGAGTTAATCAAACTAATTGGAAGTAATTAGTAGAGTAAACAAACATCTACTATGATGCAGACTCTGCCCTGGATGTGACAAACACTAATCAGTTGGGGATGATTTTTTGCAACTGTTATAACGCAAAGCTTTGTAAGTTCTCAACTGGAACTACCTGTGGCTCTACTAACCATAGCAACTCTGGACAATGTACTCTGCCAGAACCACTGACAGCAACTGTGGTCAGTCTTCGGATGGCAGGGTGGAAACCAAAGCTACAGATCCCATTCTTTGAAATACACTAAGAAGCACCCACAAGGTGAGAGGCCTATTCTAAAACCAGTTAAAGGAAGCATCTCCACAACAGCTTGGAATGATGGACCATTTTGGTCATCTTCAACAGTTCGGTGTTAAGTTTTAAAAATCATTATTTTATTTGAAAGGCAGACACACACACACACAGAGACAGAGTGTGAGTGCACACTTCCATGCACTGATTATTCTCCTAGTGCCGACAAAGGACAAACAAGGCTTAAGGCAGGCGTAGGAAGTCATGTCTCCCGTGAGGGTGTCAGAGATTCCAGAATTTAAGTCATCATTGCTGCCTCCCCAGGACATGCATTGCTATAACAGGAAGCCAGAATCAGAAACAGAGCCAAGACTCAACTACAGAAATTCTAGCATGTGGTGTGAGCAACCTAATAGGCACTTGGTAGATTAATGCTTGAGCCAAATACCTGCCCCCAAATCTATATATTTTTAAAGATAGAAGCAAAGCTCAAACTCAGGAAAAGACAAAAAAGATCTTTAAAAAGTTTTTGGAAAGTACCTGATATGAAAACCTATGCATTGGTTTAAATTTCTGCCGCAAAATAAATTTGTTTCTTAGGTCCATTTTCATGAAATTATTAATGTAACATTTGTTAAAATTGATAAAACTCAAATACACTATATTAACCTAAGTTATGAAGGTATTATTATGAATGATTTTATAGAAACAAATATGATTATACAAAAGAAATATGCACATTACTAGACACAGACATCTTACAAAGCTGAATCATACCAAAGTAGAATACTTAAATAAGTATTAATATTGAACAAGTACTAAATATACTGTATTAACAGGTCTCCCAAATCAAAGGTTTCAGGACTAGATAGTTCACTGCCGAATTTTCAAATTTTTTTAACATTTGTTTATTTTTATTGGAAAATGAGATATACGAGAAGATGAGAGACAGAGAGGAAGACCTTCCATCTGCTAATTCACTCCCCAAGTGGCTGCAATGGCAGAGCCGAGCTGATCTGAAACCAGGAGCCAGGAGCCTCCTCCAGGTCTCCTACATGGGTGCAAGTCCAAAGGCCTCAAGCCGTCCTCTAATGATCTCCCAGGCCACAAGTAGGGAGATGGACAGGAAGCGGGGCAGCTGGGACAGAAACTGGCACCCATATGGGATCCTGGCACACGCAAAACAAGAACTTTAGGCACTAAGCTACAGTGCTGGGCCTGATAGTTCACTGCTGCATTTTACCAAGTGTTTGAAGAAAAATGAACACCAGTTCTTCTTAAATGATTCCAAAAAGTAGAAGAGAGAAGCCAAGCCAAGCAGTGACACAAGAAATGTACTGGTTAATAACCTCGACAAATAACCTTGATGTTTCAGCACAATACCAGCAAACCAAATCCAACAGCACAGTTAAATCATCATGAGCAAAATTTTCAAACACATTATCAATTATGAATTCAAAATTGAGCATTTACCATTCATATGAATCCTTTGATGTTCTAGAATATATACAAATATTCTTGACTATTTTACACGCACTTTGGCTAAAGAGTTAGAATTTAGGCAAATTAGCATCCCAGAATTGCAAAGAAGGTTCAACATGTACAAATCAATAAATGCAATTCACCATATGAACAGAATAAAGGATATAAATTGTATGGTCATTTCAGTAAAACAGATGAGAAGCTACAAATGCTATTTCTGAGTCATCTTAATTTGTTTTCCTCAGAATTAATTATTATAGAACTAATGGAAAACTATGAATAATACTAGTAAAAGACAAAAACACATAATAAAGTCAATTATTCTGACATCTAGAGGAAAACTGAACAAAACTTGCGTAAGTAAACAACAGCAATAGGTGTCTAAACTGTAAAAGGCAGTGGGATTACATACCCAGCGAAGCGCTCCTTTGTCTTTGAAAATGAAATAAAATTCTTCCACAGTAATGAAAAGCTCAAGGATACAGCTCTTCCAGATCTGCCCTACAAAGAAGCTTAAAGATGTTCTCTTGACAGAGAAGAGGAATAGTATCCATCCTTCCACCCAGCCCCCAAAAAAGGCAAGTGTAAAGAATATCTCAGTAAAATAACAACACAATACTAAATCAATGAATAACCCATTGCTAAATGAGACCAAATTAGCACCTATTTATATTAACCCTGAATGTAAATGGCTTAAACTCATCAATCAAATCTCATAGATTAGTAGACTAGATTAAAAAACAACCTATTTGTTGCCTACAGGAGATACATCTCACCAACAAAGATCAGCAGAAACTACATCTCATGGATTTTGACATTTTTGTTTTTAGTTTCATTTATTCAAAAACACTCTTTTTCTCACTAAATTCTTCACTGACTCATAGATCATACAGTAGCATCATTTTCTTCTAGAAGGTTCATGATTTTCTTTTTCATTTCTTCAGCGACACGTTCGGCATTTAGTACCATGTGATTTAATTTCATGATGCTGCAAATTTCTTTGTTTTCTTCCTGTTGTTGATTTTGCTTTGTGGCTTTTCAGTTAATGGAATGTATAGTAACTATGTAATGAAAACTATCATATCAAGTGGTATGTTGTTTAACTTCATGGCATTGTAAACTTTTTTTCTTCCTGTGATTGATTTTGTTTTGTGGCTTTTCACTTGGGGGGTGTATAGTGACTACGTAACAGAGACTGTTGTGTCCCGATGTGAGGATATAGTACAGTGTGCATCTCTACTTCTGGACTGAGGGTGGACTCACAGTGAAACTCTTGGATTTGTCATGACAACGGGATGTTGGACTCTCCGCCATTGCCAATGCCTGCAAAGATGGATTTACGACTGTTTACCAGGAACTGTACTGTTATAATGATATGGGAGAAGTCAGGGGAAGTAGGGGAAATCCCAGAACTTATGGAATTGTATCATAAAATGATAATAATAATGAAAAATGAAAAAAGATGAGGAATAAAAGAGCCAATTTACACAGTAACAAAACATTTTTAATTTATAAGTTTCAGTATTAACTTCTAGTGTCCTCACAAACAAGAACCAGTTTTGAGATTAATGATTTCCAGTGCTTTCATAACTTAAATTGTTAAATTTCTAAGTTCACTCTGACTCCTTAATTATTGACCAATTCACCTGAGCCAAATCATGTTAATTAGTCATCTGAGTAACCTTTCTTTGTATATAATTATCAACAGTGTCTTAATATGACTACTCAACATTTACTATACAACATATCGATATCAGTCCTTTGGTTTGTAGGACAGATAAATAAATATTATTGGGTATTTATTACATAATTTGCTTGAATACTTAGCATTTTTCTCTTTTTAAACACTATTTAGGGACATACATTTCAACTTATAATTAGTAAAAATACGCTACTAATGAAAACACACTGCCCAGTGGATACTCACATACTGAAACCTGCACTGGAAGAAACTAGGATTAAATCTTATGATTTATCACAAAATCTCAAATGCAAGAGCTGTGACATTAAAAATAGCAGAACACAACTGCTAAGACACGCTTTCTAGCAGTTCTCAGAACCATGGAGTCATCTATGCAGCCAGTTTTCCTCAACTGAACTTTGTGATAGGGCATAGTACGGTTAAGTCAGTTATGTTTCCACAGATTTCCCATTTTTATGGTTGTGTTAATAATTAAAATGGACAGAGGCAGATATAAAAGACATCTAGAGAGAACACTTGCATGTAGCTGGGATAAAGCACGTATGGGTTTTATTAGGTGATAATCTTAAGGAAGTCAATTTCTTTCAGGTTGCTTTTTCAGAACCAGGCAATCTGCATTCTGAGGTTCTACAGCTGTGTGCTCTTGGTCCAACTGCCATTCCAAATAATCTCTTTTCTCTAGTTGAATTCATCACGGGCTCATGAATTACACGATGGCATCATTTTTCCCAAGAGACTTCTGTGTTTCCTTTTTGTCACTCATGTGTTGATTACTCAGTGGCGCTTTTTTTTTCATGGTACTATAATTTGTTGCTGTTGATGTTGTTGTTGTTGTAGTGGCTGTTCTAACTCACACCAGTTGTTGACCTTGTTTCATAGCTCCTCCCTTATGCTAATGTATGGCGATGGAGTACTGGGGTCTGTCATATACAGACATGGGGGTATAATGGAACATGTATCCCTGCATCCAGACGAAAGATGGATTCCCAATGAAACTGTTGGACAGGTGTAGACAATGGGATGCTGGACTGTCTGACATTGTCTGTACCAACAATGTGGGGGTACACGTAAATGAGAGACTGACAGAATTATGACTCCTTATGAAGGGCTACAGTATTTTGTAACAAAATGGGAAAAATCTGACGGGGGTGGGAGTTTGGGGGGGAAATCCCAGCCTATACAAAATTGTACCACATAATTCAAAATTCAAAATAAATATGTATTTAAAAATATTCTTAGAAAACTCTTTGAGCTGTCCCCTATTGAGTTCATGACTGTTAGATAAAAAGTGTTAGCCTGAAAGATTAAATAGGAGCAAATATTGCTTAGGAAACATTCTTGGGCCCATATGGAACTAATAAAAGAAGCAATGTGCTAATTTTGGAAATGACTTCAAAGGAATGGTGTTAAGTGGTGCTTTCAAGACCAACATTATGAGAGGAAGACAACTAAGAGTCGTTTATGTTAAAGGACACACACATCGGCCTAAGATAATGTCTGTTCCTTTATATATGTATGTATTCTCTAGTGCCTCTGTGCTCACTGCCAAGTTTTAGCAGGTAGTTTTAGATGGCCCTATTCATTCAGTTGCTTTTCTGTTTGAACAATTTGTACAAAGTTCCCCCACTATCACCTAAAACACACAGGTCAAACCCATGGAACATAGGCTATTCAAAAGCACCTCATTAGACAGTGGCCTAGAGGCCTCATGAGCTTCATTTCTTGCACTTCATGTACCCTAAATCTGTAGTTACAAACGTTACTGAACAAATAAGTGCAACAAGAATGAAAATCACTGTTTTCCATGAAAATCTGGCCTAACATTTTTAAATGCTTTGAGAAAGGGGCTCACTCAAAAAAGGGATAGATGTGGAGATCATCCTCGAACGTTACAAAAAAGAACACAAATATTCTAGAAAGATTCTACGCAATGTTCTTTCAAAGTGTCTGAATTCTCATTGCATTAAAAACTGAGTACGAAAGGACAAGCAGGAGAGTGACCAGCTCCATCCACAGATCAATTACTAAAGACAGGGCTTGGCTCCAAACCAAGTGATCAGGTAAACGGTGGCTGTAGGTTTTAGGTGAAAAGTATAAATTTTATAGTGTGTATAATCCCATTATCATGTCTCCTGAGTAAATGGATTATTTGATGACCAACTGCCTATGAGTCTGAATCCCATCACAGAAAAGTTCTTCCTGTAAAATTATATTGGTTCCACCCACCGGTTGCCTTACAAAAGCAAAATGTTTTGTGGAAATTTTATTAAAATATTATTTCATCTTGGTGCAACAACTCTGATACTGATACACATGAGAGGCTCTTCCAAAACCTCAGGGAAAGTGGGTGTTATGAAAAATGTGTGCACGGATTTCAAAACTGTTTTGCATCAAAATAAACATATATATTTTTAAAGAATACAAATCCTGTATTATTCATTTACTTAAAAGGCAGAGAGACGGAGCTCCCATCTGCTGGTTCACTCTCCAAAATGCCCACCGGGTCTGGACTTGGGACAGGCCAACGCTGGGAGCCCAGAACTCATCCCAGGTGTCTCACGCATGTGCTGGGGCACAAGCCTTGGGACCATCGCCCGCTGCCTGTCAGGCACCGAAAGTGCACACTGGAGCACTTTAACAGGACGAGGAATCTGAGATCAGAGGCCAGGGTTATGGCCCAAGGCCAGGGCTGGTGAGCCAGCACACAGCCCAAGACGCTATCCCACTTCCTGCCATCAGGTTGGTTATCTTCCTTCACAATGAGTTTCAGCTTTAGCTATGCAGCCTACTCTCTGAGTGGCTTCCCTGTGCTGTCTCTGCTCACTATTGTTCTCACCGCTGACTGCAGCACATTAGAATCACCTGGGAAACATCGCTTTTAAATGAAAAAGTATTTAATGAAAGGCAGAGACAGGCTATCTCTGATCTGGTGGCTCATTTCCCAAGTGCCTACAAGAGCTCAGTCTGAGCCAGGCCTAAACCTGCCTCCCAAGGGTGCACATTAACAGGAAGCTGGACTCAGAAGTGCAGTCAGGACTCTGTGATAATGGATGAGGGATGCTGGTGTCCCAAGTGGCTGTGCCAAGCATCTCCTCCACTGCCTGGGGTAGCTTTAAAACAAACAAACAAACAAACAAACAAACAACTGTACAGCTCTGTCCTAGAGGTTCTGAATTGAATCATCTGAGGAGAAACTCTAGTAGGAGTGAGTGAAATCCTGCTGTATCCTTGATGAGAAAGGTCGGTAGGTACAGAGGGGCCTTAGGTGGTGGCATGGCCACCATTTGCTACATTCTCCTGAGAAATCATAGCCTCATAACACCTGCCTGCGTCAGCTCTCTGGCCTCGGCCATCCTTCCAGGTTAGCTTAAGATGCGGCCCTTACCGTGGTACTGCAACTTCATTGAGGCAGTCTTGACTTCGCGGTAACTCGCTTCATGACACATCACCTCCAGAGGGCACAGAACTCCGTCTCTCACTCTGGCTCCCAGCTCCAGGAGGAGCGAGCAGGTGTGGCTTCTCTGCTCCTTGGACTGCAGGGGCCTCAACAGAGAAGGCAGATGCACGTGACTTAGGTGGTGGTGGACAGGAATCACCTGTAGACTTCTTGGCTCACAACCCTGGTGCTGGGTTGTGATGATCTGACCGATGTCTGCAGCTGGGACTCACCCACTTGAACACCTTCCTCAGCCTCCTTCCACGTCGCCTACCTTCTTCCCACATGGCAGCCTTGGGGGGTGACTGCTCCACCTACTTAGTTTCAGTAGTTACAAATCTGCTGAAAAGGAGTCAGACGATCTGTGGGTGCTTTACACATATAGGAATAAAAGTTTTTGCTGTCAAAACAAGAGCTCTTGATATGAGTGTCTGTCTTAGAAATTAAGATGCCTGCAACCCCATATTTGGAGTGCCTGCGTTTGATATCTTACTATAACTTCCTGCTAAAATAAAGTCCCTAGGAGACAGCAGGGGTGGCTCAAGTGGCCGAGCTCCTTCTCCCATGTGGGAGAAATGGATTCGTTCTTTGCTCTCACCCTAGAGCTCCATGGCCCAGCCCTGTTCCTTGCTCACATGTGGGGAGATAACCAGCACAGAGCAGCTCCCTTTCTCCTTCTCTCCCCTAAGAGCGAATAAGTAAGCAAAACATGGAGAAATGAAGCACTCCGCCTGCTTAGATGCTGTTGGTGGCTTGCACAAACACTGGCTGTGGTTCTCTGAGAAGGCTACTGAGTAAAATCAGAATTCAAAATGAGATAAACGGTGAGTAGTCATTGTACCAAAAAATGTTCAGTTTATTAAAAGCAAATTTACTGCATGAGTCTTAAGCATTCTGGAGTCACATTAAAATAGTTCAGAGGTGAGTCAACTTGCAAGATTGCCCATTTCCTTCCAAACCGTGGATACATCTACCGCGTCAGGAACTGAAGCCAGCTAGGGAGCTAACAACAAATGCCTGGGTCATCTGAGATTTCAAATCTGTTCAGACCCTTGTTTGCCTTCTTTGGAGCACCCGTGTGTAGGCTCGTGCTATTAGATTAATTCTTCCCTTTAGACTCATCCTAAGTTCCCCAAAGTACTGAGTTCTTACATAAGGCAACTGTGTCCTGGTGCCTGTGTTGGTCTTTGGTGCAGACTATCTTTAGTGACGGTGAGTAGAGATGGAGTTAGTAGCTGCCAAGCAACAGGTCTTACTGATGGGGGGGAGAAGATGGCTGTCACCCCCATCCTAGATCTGGGCGACAATTGATTTCTTCTCGTTCACCACAAGAAGAGGTGAAAACATCTCCCCATGCTGGGTCTGTGCCAGGGCATGCAGCCAGGAACGCTGGTTACCATGAATAACCCTCATCTGCATGGCAACTTTAGGTTGTCATTTGCTACCCATGCTTGAGAATCTGGAAGCAAGCAATGGATTTTTAAGTAGGGCACAGAAGTGTTGTCCTTCTGAGTTTTCCACACAGTGAGATAACAGGTCCAAGAGCAAGTGGCTAATGAAAGAATCACATTACTCAACCTTCTAGTGAATGACTGATGAACTGTTTTCTCTGTCTACTTTTCTCCATCAACAGATTATTAGTAAAACCCTTTCCACTAGCACTTAGTCAAGAAAAACAGCCTTGCAATTGTGTGCAGCAAACATAGTGCAGGCTGACATACTGTTACTGACTGTGAACATGGAGTTGTTCCAGTATATACCTACTTGGCTCCATGGCTGAGGTGCTGTAAGGAAACAGGAGTTTATCTTAAAGTTATGCTTGCACAGCAACACTTTGTATAAAACTGAAGACATCACACTCACTAGTTGAACCATCTCTGATCCTGGGGACCTGTTGGAGGTTGCCTGCAGGTCTGGGCTGTTTTCTTAGCTTGGACTGATTGCCCACCATCATGTTTTCACATGAGCAAAGACTCCAACTAGAACTGGAACCTGGGATTTGGTGCTTTTTGAAAATGGAACAATGCTAAATACCTTGAATTCACCATCTCAACACAAACTGTTACCCAATTGGTCTTTCTGGGCCAGTCCAAAGCCAAGAGCTTCCTCTGGGCTTCCCACATGAGTCCAGGAGCCCTGGCTATCTTCTATTGCTTTCCCATGCCACCAGAAGGGAACTGAATGGGAATTGGAGCAGTCAGGACCAGAACTGGCACCTATATGTGATGCCAGCACCATAGACTGAGGACTAACGTACCAATCCATTAATGGTGCTTTCCTATAAGAATGCGGTTCTTACATGGGGAGTGACCTTGCCTCCTAAGGGACACTTGCCAATGTTTGAGATGCTCATGTTCTGCTAGGATCTGGGAGGAAGAGACCAGAGAGCCTGCTACACATCATAGTGTGCACACAGGGCAGCCCCCACATGGCAAGGAATGACTAATCCTAAAACATCCAGTACTGTGAGGTTGAGAAATCCATGAATGAGTCTTCACACCAGGGAACTCTGGTGGTTAACAAAGGGAACTTGCTGCAGCACAAGCTCACAGATGTCTCTCCCGGGAAGGTTTTGCTAGTTGCCTAGCTGCAATTTTGCAATGTTGATATTACTTAAGAGGAAGCAAACGAAGTGGGAGGTGAACATTCTTAAGGAAGCCAAGGTCCCACTCAGAAATACGACTTGGGCAATTTACACAGAGACAGGAAGACATTCAGACGATTCACCTCTTTAGTATTACTTTTCCTCTGAAGTAAGCACTCACAAGCAATTCTATGTGCCTGAGGTGTGATGAAAGATTTCTCAGATGTGAACTGCACCATGCTCCAGCAAAGAATTCATTCACAGTGCATGGCTGAGCAGAGACTTTACCTTGGCTAGGATGTTACCGATAAATGCTCAATATTCAAATGTGTAGGACGGTGGGCAGGGCCCTGGTGGAGTGACTGAGTCCTGCAGTCACTGTAGGGCCACCACAGGGCCTGCCCATGCTTCCTGAATCAGAGTCTCCATTGCGACAAGAGCCTTTGGGGATTCCTTTGCGTGGAAAAGCCCAGAAGTGCTGCTCAGTAATCTTCATTCCATATTAACCAGATCCTAATTTGTGTGGATAAAATGGACATTCCTCTTATCAGCCTGGTAGGTATTTGCATGTAAGTAGTGATGCTGCATTGGAAGGCAGGTTTACCTTTTGGGCTTTGGCCTCCTCCTTTGTTAAAAGCAACAAGAAAGACAAGAGGATCATCTAATTTTTTTTCCTGATCTCACAGGGATTGTACTTTTTTTTTTTTTTTAACCATTGTAAATATAACCTGTGAGGGTCTGCGCTGTTCCTGGGAGTGAAAATACTGGAAAGAGAAGGTCCGTAAGCCCTAGCTGCACCCAGCAGTCCATACCCAGTCACTGAAATTGACAGTCATTGTCAATCATTGAACAGACTCTGAACTCTTAGGTAATTCCACATCCAATCTCAACACTGAGCTTACGGAAGGGGTGTTCCTCTCAATTGGTGTCTGGGCCTGTGTTTGGCAGTGGCATTCTCTGTCTTTCTGGATGTCTGGACATTGTGTGTAAGTGAACACACGACCAAGGAGCAGCCTACGTCAGAAGAGCAAGTTCTTCCCGGAGGTGCCAACGATGGGCATCTGTGCTCTGGGCCACCCCACTCGAGTCCTAGAGGAGAGACTGTCCAACTTCTTTCAGGCTACGCTGTTTGCAACAGCAAGGTGGAGATGCCAACGGACCTCCGGGTCACCTGTGCTCAACAGCTACCTTGGGAGAGGAACTGGGGAAGGTAACACTTTCATATATTCCAGAGATTTCACTGATATGACTGTGACAACCATTCCACAAAGTATACATAGACCACAAATCTTGCTGGGGTGGACATCTGATGTAATGAAGCGGACACCCCTTGGGATGCCTGTGCCCTAATATCACAGTGCCCGAGTTCGAGTCCTGGCTCAGCTCTCAGCCATTTTCCTGCTCATGTGCCCAAGGAAGCAGCAGTTGGTGGCTCAATACGCTGTGTTTTTGCTACCCATATCAGATCAGAGCTACAGAATGAGTCTCAGGCTCCTTCCTATCTTCTACCCGGTCCATCCCTGGCTTTTTAGGTACATGGGAAGTGAGCCAGTGGATGGAAGAAGCCAGTCTCCTGTCCCTGTTTCAACTGCCTTCCAAATACATTAACTGCATACATAAGTTCAGATTTGTAGACTATTATTTTATATTTTAACTATGTTTCAATGTTTTTCTATTACAATTCAATAAATCTGGAAATACATGTTTTAATATAAAATATAAAATGCTTATTTATATATACGTATGTAAACAGATTTTCTGTTACACCTCAATAGAGTCAGAAATTTATCTGTGTATAGTGTGTGTGTTGTTTGTTAGGATACAAAAACATTTCCTTATATTTAAGCAGTTTTTAAGAAAAGTATAATATTTTAAAAAGTCATATGGGTTTCAAATTTTTGTTAAAAAAATAAACTTACCTTTTTCTTCCATGTATTTTTTGAAGCATTCTCTATTTTTAGTTGGCTAAAATTAAAAAAAAAAACTTTAATTACATAAAACAGGAAAAGAAAATAAATGGGAAGGCTGGCATTGCCATGTAGTCGGCAAAGCCATCTTCTGTGTTGTAGGCACCCCTTCTGGGGTTCCAGTCCTGATCCAGCAGGTGCTGATGTGTCTGGGAAACTATGCTTGGGCCCTTGCACCCACATGGGAGACCTGAAGAAGTTCCCTGCTCGAAGCCCTGTTGTCGCAGCCATCTGGGGAAATGAACCAGTGGATGAAAGTATTCTCTTTCTCTCCCTGTAGTCTGCTCTTAAATCAATCAATCAATCAATCAACCGATCAATCAATAAATACATCTTAGAAAAGAAATGAAACTGTAACATCAGAGCTCTCTCTGCCAGTCAAGTAACAGATGGCCCAACAGCTTTATTCTCTAACGTCCTGGAAGGGTCTTTAGGTTACCATTCTTCTGAGAAAGATGGAAAAATTCAGGCTGAGAAATAGCAACCATTTTTTTTTTTTACTATAACCCAGAGCATAAGGGAGAATATCTGTTGAGGTTGTCATCAGTAGCCAGTGGAGAGTGCTCTGTGTTCTAGACTTAAACCCTGTGACACCTCCTCCTTCTCTAGACTGAGTCAGAATGAGGTCCAGTTGCCAACCACCAGAGAGCTGAGAGTCCAGTGTTCCTGCTCCTCCCTGGGCCATTCACCAAACCAGAGGGCTTCACCCTGATACCTCTGGCCCGTGGGATGGGGGCAGGCCTAGGGGTGGTGTCTATACTGGTGGTGTCCTTCCACCTAGCACTGGTCTTTGCACTGAGTTCCGCACACTGGCATCAGGCTGGTACTGCAATCTTGCAAGTATGCTGCCCTCACAGCCCAGGCTGCAGGTTTGGCCACATGCATTAATGTTGGCCTGCTCCTCCTAAGTGCCCAAGAACTCTGCTGGCCTCAGCAAGCCAGCTGGCTCCATTAACAACTCCCTCCTTGGCTGGGGGCAAAGCATTAAGCCACAAGCAGATGTTTACCTGAAGCAGGTAAGGAGAATTAAAGGGTCTTCCTTTCATCCCATTCTTTGCATGGTTTGTTTCACAAGTCCTTCCAGAAACAGGTGGTTGGAGACTGGGTGGCGGAGGACTTGAACTTCAGTGTACTACCTCCACACAGAATGAAATCATCTGACATGAGCAGGAAGTGCAAATGCAAAGCAGCAGAGAAAAACAGAGAGCAGGACGCCCGAGCGAGCAAACAAGAGGTGAAGACAATGCAATTGTGAGGATGGTCGGGCACAGGCCCCACTCTAGGCATGCCCTGGCTGACCTCGAACTTCCTGGTGTTCAGAACAAGGGACTCACAAGGTGAAGTTGAGAGGAAAAAATCTGATTTCTAAGTCGTAACAATGAAAGAATACGAATACAGATCTACTCTTGGAGGTTAGATGAGACGCCTACGCCAAGCAGAGTGATGTGTGCCACCAGACTGCCCTTCCTAGCAACCCTTGGGGAAAATTAAGAGCACAAACACAAAATCTAGTGATTAACAAGTTTATTTTCAAGGGAAAGCAAGAGAGAGAGGAGACACACACACACACACACACACACACACACACACTCTCACACTCAGAATGGAGAGAGCTCTTCCATTTACTGGTTCACTCCCCAAATAGCCATAAATATCCAGCTTTGTACCAGGTTGAAGCCAGGAGCCAGGAGCTCCATCTGGGTCTCCCACATAGACAGGTACAGACTCAAGTACCTGGGTCATCATCCATTGCTTTCCCAGGTGAATTGGGAACTGGCTTTGAAGTGGAGCAGCCAGGACTCAAGCTGGCACTCAGCATAAGATACTAGCATTGCAAGCAGAGGCCCGTGCCACAGTGCTGGGCCCATAATGAAAGTCTTTCTGAAAATGAGAAAAATGAAATAAAACAAAACAAAGCAACAACAGAGAGATGAGCCATAAAGAATTTTTAGATGGTCAAGTTTCATAAAAATCACTAGATTATCTTTATACATGATGAAGATAGGAGACCACATGGTGACTATTTAGGCATGGAGATGATATTAGCCTCTTCCACATGGTACAAAGCTGGATTAGGCAACGGAGCTGAAGGGCTAGCACACTCCTGTGAACTCGTGTGTGTGCAGGCAGAGAAATGATAGGTGTGTTCCACATGGGCACCTCCGGAATATCTATGAGGGTCAAATAAGGACTTTGGAGCCATGTGGACGACACAAGAGATTAAGCAAAAATGCATACACTTTTTAAACATGAATCAGATTTTCTCAGGGCATTTTCCTTGAGACACTAGCACTATGAGATCATCTGTGGAAATTACACCAGTGTCAAATAACTTTGGAACATATTCACATATCAATTCCATCTTGTGAAAAATCATTGTGTATGTTAACACACTACAGAACATACTAGTAGTAAAGGAATCTGATGAACTTCCCTTTGTCTAGTGATTTGCCCAGCTTTTAGATCAAGAAGTTCACGTGTTAACACACTGTGGGACTAACGTTCATTAGAAATAGTGCTCACTTGCAAGGGAGAACTGGAGAAAAAGAGACAGGCAGAAGGCAAAGATCTTCCATCTGCTAGTTCACGGCCCAAACAGACCTAATGTCTAGGACTCAGCCAAGTTAAAGCCAGGAGCCACAAACTCCATCTGGGTGTTCACAGGGCTTACAGGGGCCCAAGTACCTGATGCATCAGCTACTGACTCTGAGGGTGTGCACAGGAATGGGACCCAGAGTTGGGAGTTGAAAACTCTTTTGGGGGTGTCCCAAGTGGTATCTTGACTGTTGTGTCCCCCAGTAGTGAAAATTTATACATTGAATACAGAGCATATAAAGAAATCTCAGGAGTGAAAGCCCCTTTTTATATTGTGCATCTGGTAAACAGACTTCTAAAAGGAATTTTTAAATGCTGTAGTTTGTGGGTTCAAGAAAAATATAAGTCTCTTATCCTAGTGTCCAATACTTTTCATTTGAAGATGTTCTCATACTTTCCAAATGTCCAGTTTTCCATAAAGAGGTTTTCTTGAATACAGACACACATGTAAGAATAAGTTTTGCAGTCTTTGTGCAAAGGCACACATTGACTTTCCAGAAAAGCTGGTATTTTGGACCTGCATAAATGGATGAGTGGATGGCCAAGGAGAGACATTTCATCTCTCACTCCAGTCAAAGACAGAATCTCAATGACTGAAGTGGCAAGACGAACCAGTCTTCCATATGGGTATACTAATTTACTACGTAAGTGAGAGGTACTTTAGTCTGACAAGCACTACAATTATGTTTACAGGATAGCCTCAACTCCTTCAATGCAAGGAAAAATTGCTCAGTAGATTCAGCCATAGTTTTTCCTGATTATTTGGGGTTGTGACCCACAACTTGACATCTGAATATAAAGAGAAAGCGAGTATTTGGTGCAAGTTGTGCAATCTATAGATCCTTTCTTCTCACAGCACAGAAGTCAGAATCAAGTCCAACACTGGATTTGCCAAGGTTGTGCAAATTAACCCCTGAACAAATAAATATATATTCTACTTTGTTTCACCAAACAAAAGCATTTCTGACAGTTCTGGGCCACAGACTCTTGCTTAAACTGTGCTGGATAATATCAGTTTCAGGACGGGGACACACACACACACACACACACACACACACACACAAATTTATCTCCTACCACTTTAGAGACATGGCTATAAAAGGCAACTCAAAAATTCTTTTGCTTATTTCAAACAAAAAAATACATGTAAAACTGACACTCCTTGTGTAATGTTAATCCATGTAGCAAAGTCATTTTTTTCTTCTAGGAATGAGGCCAATTTATACGGTTATTTGCTAAGATCATCCTTCAGAAACCCATGCGGGTGGCATACAGTGCATTTCCTAGCTTTTGCCAGGAGCTGCACATCCAGCGAGGCAGGGATACACTGGAGTTCTGAGTTGTTCCTGCTCTTGCCATGTGATTACATTGGATCTACCCAGATAAGCCAGGATTATTCTACTGCCTAAACAACTTCAATGTCACCTAAGAAGTCCCTGGCAGCAGTTTTCCATTGCTTCAGCAGAACTCCTGAAGTTCCATGGTTTGGTTGTGGTTTTGGTGTCTCCAACGGCTCATGTATTGGCAATGTAAGACCCAGAAAGGCCATATTGTAACATGATCAACATTTATAAGTCTTTTAGGAAATCCTTAAGTTACTGGGGTATGGGACCCCAGCCCTTCTGGCATCCTGTTTGGGGGCAGGACCTCATCTTCCTACACATTCTCCTATGCCCTGCCAGCATCTACCATGAGGTCTCCTAAAACTCAGGCAAATCCATGCCTTTAAACTTTTAGAACTGTGAGTACATTAGGCCGCTTTTCCTAATATTGTTATCCTGCCTCAAGTATTCCATTATAGTAATGGCAAACAGACTCATGCACTAGGTAGCATGTAAAGAAAAGGAGACTTGCTTAGCTCAGTTTTGGAGGCTGAGCAGCATGGTACTGACATCCGTGTGGTTCTGATGAGGTGCCCTGGGCTGCACTGGATGAGAATTCACACCCAGTGGGAGTGTATGTAAGAGAAAGCACATGGTGAGCCAGGGGGTACAGAGGGCTCAGTTTACCTTCATTAACAAGCCTCCCATGAGAACTCACACTGTTGCCTGAGAAGCCCCTCACTCTTTCCCTAGGGTAATACCTCCACTGATCTCACAGTGTCCTCTTATGTGATCCTGGGGGACCAAGCTTCTAACACAAGAACCTCTGAGAGCCATACCCAACCCCTTTTCCAAACTGCAGAATCTCTTTCATCACCTAAATCAAAACAGTTATAGGTTCTGGGCGTTAGTATTATTCTGCCTACCACAATCACCTCAGATGCTTTGATTGCTTTTTCCAAGTATAGCTTAATCATGCCTAAAATTGAGATAACTAGATTTACTTCTTGGGAAACAGTAAGTGATACAACTGGAATGAAGCCACTGGCATAGGATACTACGTAGGACAAAGTAGTGACAGTGGGTTGCATCCAGGTCTCTTTGAACAAGGTCTTAATGAGCTAAATGCAAATTCTGGGTCTGTCTCTATCACAATCCCTGTGGTCAAACAGACCACTTGGCCCTGTTTGGCTCCAGTTTTCTCATCCTCAGTTGAGGGCCAGTCTGAGGGCCAGTAAAGGTGCAACATATGGACCTGGGCACCATAAGGCAAGTGAGTCAGTTGAACAACGCAGAAATGATCAGGAAGGTGAAAAGGAATGACATAACAAGAGGCCATTTCCAGTTGACAGAGGTAAGGCAGTTACAAGCGGTCTGTGTTTTGAGGTGTGGCTTATTACGTGGAGTAGGAAAATACATTGCTAAAGTTGACATGTGGGAGCCATGAACCCAAGGCTGGAAGTATTACTGATATATATCATGTAAGAAGACAAAAGTGGAAAGTAGCATTGTAGAATCCTGAAACCTATCATCAAATCAGCAGAAAGATTTAGTGTCAATGCATAGCTTTTACCTCCCTATGAATAAAAGCTGTTGAGACATCACAGGAAAATTGGAATGACAAACAACTCATGAGTACTTTCTATGTGGCAATAAAATATAAAATTATTTTGAAATAAACTATGGTGGAATTTACAATTTACAGAAAAGTTAAAAAGACACACAGTCTCTTTCTTTGCCTTCATCCAAATTCCTCCAATGTTAATTTCTTACATGACCATGATGTTAACGGTCAATTGACCATGGTACAACTGCATCACCCAAGTTAGAATCCAATTCCTGTTTTCCACTAATTAATGCCCTCTTTCTGCTCTAGGATACAATCTGTGACAACACACTGTATTCAATCACCAAGCCCCCCAATGCCTTCTGATGTGTGACAACTTCTAAATCTTTTTTCAAGACCACTACATTCCTCTAAAAACTTTATGTAAGATGTGTATGAATTTGTTTCTTTTATATTTTCTGACGATTGAAATGTGGTTATCTTTCAGAATACCGGAAGCCTGAAATAGACTTCTTATAGTAAAATTATCATGGACTACATGTAACCAACTGGCGAGGTTGACTTTGATCATGAGTGTGGAACCCACCAGAGAGCAACAATGTAGTCTTCCTTTCTCTGTGCTTTGGGAGCAAGTTGGAGTCCAGTGCCCATCTCAAGGGGAGGAGCAGAAAGTTCCACTTAAGGAGGACACAATACTACTAATACCCAATGGGATTCCTCCATAGGCAAATATGGCCTTCCTTCCTCATTTACTGATGTGACCATTTACTTGTATCAGGTGGATTCATGGATATTTATTTTATCTTTTGGATTGTCATTCAATGTTATCATTATCTATTTTGTCATTCTCCAAGTAGTACATGTGAACTATTTTGATCTTAATTTACCCAACTACTCACCATTTGAATGAAGGAACAGGTATTGACTGCTACTCCTACTTCACAGAGAAGTAAACTGAGACTAGGGGTAAGCTAAGATTTATACCATGAGTCGACTCCAGGAGTTTAACTGTGCTACACTATACTCTTCAACAGAAAGGATATGCCACAAAGGGCAACAGGGGGCAGGCATCCAATCATGTATTTATAAAGGAGACATTACACTTGTGAGCATACTCATCAGAAGGGTATCAGTGACAGAATGAATGAGTGCAAACTGAAAGCAGAGAAAGGACCACAGTGGTGAGAATCAAGTCTACTGTTAGATTCCCAAAGGAAAGAGAAGAAACACATGAGGTTGTAGGATAAGTGATATCATAGTAGCTAAAGAAAGAAAATAGGTTCTCAGGAACTGAAACACATTTCGGTGCAAGACTACAGAAAACCAACTTATGATAAGTGACCTACATGAACTGCAGCCGTATATCACAAAGAGATGGAAAACAAAATCAGCTTCCAGCACTTCTGAACTGTTTCAGAGAAAGGAAGTATCAAGGTCTTTAATAAAGGGACGCAGAATCAAATAACATTTTTCTTTTTTTTTTCCGGGACAGAGGGAGACCTGCACAAAGTACAGCCTATGGAGAACACCGCTCAGAAATGGAATGGTAGAAGATATGCATAAGACAGCAGAAAGCAGAGGTGCAGACCCGAGAGTCAGGGAGCCTCAACATCTCCTATGCCAGAGGTCTGGAGGCCAAGGATAATGGTGCTGCCGGACTGAAGGAACACGTGAACTTAGAAAGACGTTGTTCATTGTATTAGCAACCCTGGGACTTAGCTCACTGGCAGACCCTAGGTGAGCAATTAGAGAGGTGTTGCCCACTTGTCTGTGCTGGTGTGAGGCTGGCAGGCTCGATGAGATGGTCAGTCAGACCGACAGAAGCTATGGACTGAGTGGAAAAAAAAATGAGAAATAGATTGTCTGGGTTTTTATTGGATTTTTCTCAAACGGTTAAAACCGAGTATTTTATGTCACTTTCTGATGAGACTCAATGTTAATCTTTCTGAAATGTTTAGAATTAAGTATGCTGACATCTCTAACCTGGTTCACAAAAATACTTGCATGTAATGGATCAATATAAAAAATGGCGTATTTATAATTGTTAGGAAAATAAAACCTTTTCTCAGTTTTTCTTTAATTCTCATGCAAAATTCTTACAAGTAATTTCAGATTTGTTTAAACATATTCTCAAAATGTTATAAATTACAAAAAGGATTCTGCATTTTGACCTCAGATGCTAACAACAATGAATTTGTAACTGATCACATATAATAATAACGAAAAACACCTTACAGGATATTAACTTACGATCTTATGGAAAAGTATATGTATTTTATTTCTTTAGATAAAGGCCAAAATCTGTAAAGTCAGAATTGGATAAAAGTTTATAATGGTAATTGGAAGAACTAATACCGTAAAAATGTCCACACTACCAAAACAATATACAGATTCAATGTGATTCTCATCAAAATACTGATGGCATTCTTACATTTAGAAAAAAATGACCCTATAATTCACTTGAAACAAAAGAGACCCTGAATAGCTAAAGTAATCTTAACTAACAAAAACAAAGCCAAAGGTACCACAATTCTAGATTTCAACACATATTACAGGGGAGTTATAATCAAAACAGCCTGCTACTGGCACAAAAATAGACATGGGGTCCAATGGAAGAGATCACAGACCCCAGAAATTATCCATGCCTCTACAGCCAACTAATCTTCGACAAATGAGTTAAAGCTACGGCCCGGAGAAAGGACAGGCTCTTCAACAAATGGTGCTGGGAAAATAAAATCTCTGTATGCAGAAATATGAAACAAGATCCTTATTTTACAGTCAATACAAAAATCAACTAACAATAGATCAAGGATCTAACCTAAATCTTTTTTACCATCAAATTCTTAGAGGAAAATGTAGGAGAAACACTGTAAGCCAATGGTACAGGCAAAGGACTTCTTGGATGAGACCCCAGAAGCACAGACAATAAAGCAAAAATGCACACATGAGATTACATCAAGCTAACAAGCTTCTGCACCGCGAAGGAAGAACTCAGCAAAGTGAACAAATGGGCAGAATGGGTGAAAACATTTACAAAGTATACATCTAATAAGGATCAATATCCAGGTTACCCAAGGAGGTCAAGAACTCAACAACAACCAAACCGTTTAGGTTGTAAATAGGCTAAGGATGTGACCGAACATTTTTCAACAAACGAAACACAAATGGCCAGCAGATACATGAGAAGATGCTCAGGCTCAGCAGCCAAGAGGGACATGCCAATGCAAGCCACAGCGAGTTGGCCTCACCCCCGTGAGAATGGGTATCATCCCAACAAACAGAAAATAACAACAACAACAAAGAAAAAAAAACCCCACAAAAAAATCGAAATGAATAAATCATAAACACCAGTCAATATGTGGAGAAAAAGATCCACTGCTGGTGGGGAGGTGAACTCAAACAACTGCTACACAAGACAGAATGGAGATTCCAAAGAAAACGGAAAATAAATCAACCACATACCCAGCCATCCCATTCCTGGGAACTAATCCAGAGGAAATAAAGTCAGCATCCTAGAGTTATCTGCACGCTCATATTTGCAGCACCTCAATTCCCAAAGCTAAAATATGGACTCATCCAGCATGCCCACCAACTGCCGACAAACTGCTGCGCATATATGTGATAAAATATGACTTAGCCACAAACAGAATGAAATGCCATCTTTCCCAACAGAATGGATCCACCTGACAGATACTATTGTGCTTAGTGAAACAAGCCAGTTCCCGAAAGACAAAAATATCATAGCTGCACTGCTTTGTGGTAACTAATATACAGAATACGAAAATATAATGTATATGAGTGAAACTGACAAGCTAAAGTAGGGTTATTGTATATTGTTGTTGACTAAATTCCTGAGGAAAGGTATTTTTTCCTACATACTACTGTTGAATTCTTTATTTAGTGGGGGTTTAAGTTGGTGACTATTCATTGAAGGTGTGCTGTTGAAAAAGATTAAGAGAAAACTTAGGGACGAGAAAGAATGGAAGCCAAGAGGGAGAGAGGAAGGAAGATAGGGTGAGAAATACCACCATGTTCTTAAAACTGTCTATATGAAATACATGAAATTTTTTCCCTTTATATAAATAAAACAGTATGCATTACTGACTTTGCACCTCCTTAAATAGTATGGGGTGCCTCCATGTAACACAAACCTTTACTGTACCTGCTCATTTCCTTTACGGGGGCCAGAAAAAGAATTTACATTAAAACATCTTATTCATACTTGGTGATTTACTTTATTACCACATATATATTATATACAACCTTGATAATAAAGACTGTAAATTGTATTTTAAACCAGAATCTATGTATAGCATATGTAAGCAGTAACATTTTGAAGAAACAGAGAAAAAAGCACAGAAACATTTACCTAAAACTTAATAATACTGAAAACACAAGCCTGTGCATAGCATAGTCATGAGTGAGGCTTCGCAACACACTAGGATGCTGCCAGATCTCCAGCACTCCAAAAGCCACCTGGTTGGGGGCTCAAAGCAGACACATCTCATCCTGCCACATGCTCTTCATGTGAAGGTCAAGCCCTCGGCACAGCAGTCTACAAAGCTTTCTTTGTTTGGCACTTAGCAATACAGACAAAGGTATATTTGGCTTAGTATGATTTTATTATTCTCTGATAACTTTTAGCTATCTCATATAGATAAAAAATATATTGCTTAGGAACTTTCAATTTTATAAGTGACATAATTGTCAGAGTATTCACAATTTTAAAAGCCTTATGATCTCCACTCAACAATGCATCTGCTACCATGTGGAAGAGACTAACACAGATGGCTAAATAAAGGCTTTCAACAAAAGTTTAGACGTAGAACGAGACTAGAACCCTAAAACACTGGTCTAAATCCCTGGGGACACCTCATGCTACAAATTATGAAATGTTTTAGACAAGTTCTTTCCTACGCTGCCCATGTGTTTTGAATAAAACTGCATAGAACTCAAATTTTTGTCTGAAGTCTCTTATGTACATCCGTTTACTAAGAAATGAAAACGTTATAATACTATATCTCAATTTGGGATTCCATCAGTTTTTGAATAGTGCATAAAAAATACATCCAGGTCTTCTGGGTGTCTTGTTTAAACAACAGAATGACAGAAGGTGTAATTTTTTTTTCTTTTTAATCATCTGAGATCAGAAAAGTTGCTAGAGTAAGTAATAATCTGCTTTATTCTTAATAAGGGTCTTAACAGCGTAAAACCACATTATGTTTCAAGGTAAACGAACTGTGTGCTTCTCTTTCTCTTAACAGCAACTTAAAAAAAAAGCAGTCATTATTTAATTTCTTGGAAAAGACACACTGATAAACTAAGCAGAGCCAAGATGAACCATGTCTGTGCCTATATAAGGCATGGCTCTATTTTCCGATGAATGATTTACAAATAATTTTGTTCATCTTACCTATACAATGCACCATCCACTTCACTCATTACAATGCTTTGCACCAAAATTGCTATCATCCATCTTAACATTCCTCAAATATAAGAAAACAAATAGTTTCCACTGTTCAAGACATTTTCTAAAGTCAACATAATATATCATAAAGGATTATGGATTTAAAACAGTATTCAAAGACAATTCATATACACTGAAATGAGTGCCTTGCTAAACAATGCTGCTTCTCACTGCATTTTTCTAACAAGCCTGGTCCCCTTGTGCAGCCGGCTTTCTCTACTGCAACATGCAGCCACCACCATGGAGACTGTGTGCAAGGTCACAGGGGGGCATCTCTTCTGCAATCACCGTGACACTAAGTGCTGCTCTCTGAAACTTTACATAGTTAAGAAGTAACTTGGATCTTCAATTTGTTTCAACTGTAAGGCACATAGCAACATTTACAGTCCAGAAGCAACTAGATAATGTAATAAATAATCATCTTTTCAATCATGTTTGCCTTTTACCTGAAGAGGATAAGTAGTGCAGTTAAATATGTCTGAATCAATAAAAAAACAACTGAATTTAGAAAATACAAATATATTTGAGTGCCAAAAGAATGCAATTAAACAAGAAAAGTATTATTTTATATAAAATATACATCCGACGGTGTTACAGGTAGAAAAAAAAATGTGAGGCACTTGGATTAACAGTGAGGGGGGAAAGCACCAAACCACTTATTTTAACATCTGACACAAAAGCAGAGGCTAAAATTGCAGAGAAATGGGTATATTTTGTAACTTTGTAATTGGTGCACTAACAGACCAGAGGTCCAAAACTCAAGGTTGTTCATTTCGATCTTGACATGATAATTCAAAGTTTCCAAATTGAACAACTTCAAGTCCTTGTGGCACGGAGAGCCATGAGACAGACGCTATCTCGCGACTCCAGAGTTGCACGTGTTCCATTTTGCTCACTGTAACACCTGAAATGTCCGTGTTGTTTCTTTAACTCCTTTTCGGAAAACAGAAATGAAAAGTGGACTCGGGACAGACGCCAGGCACGCATCGGCGCCTCCAGGTGGACCTGCTGGTGTCCAGCACTGACCGCCTCGTGACTCTCTAGTCCTTCACAAGCTACTTCCATCCAGAAAACAGAGGCACACGTTGGACTCAGAATCACAGCAGACCACTGGATGTCAAATCAGGGAAAGGTCTGGCTTCGGCCGGGTGGTGCAGCGGCGGGAGGTGTGTGTTGGACATGGTGTTATTTACGTCATGCAATTCGGCAGGGTATGTCTCATTTAACACTCCTCCATTCTGAAACTGAAGACAAAAAGAGCAATGCAATTTAATTCAATAATCCTTCAGACAGTGGAAGCCATTGATCGACCCAGTAGCACTATGTGTTGTGAAATTTCTTAGTTCTTTCTGCAGGTTATTAAACTTCAACTGTGTTTCAGGAAAGACATACTGAGCATATCATCTGCATTGTTTGCGTGTGTTTTCTTTTGCTTTTTCCATTAAGTAACAAGAAATTTTGAGGATAGCACAGGTGAGCGACTCGGCTGTCTTCAGATTGCCTATGTATCAGTGGTCAGGAACTGAAGGATCCGCGCGTCAGAGATGCTTGGTCACAGGTGGGATTGTTTTGAGCCAACTGCATCCAGTCAAGTTCTTGGTAAACTGCTTAGATGACCACACTGAACTACAGATGATCTGGGCCACTTCAGAGCTTCTAATGGCTTCCAGGTATTTCTAAAATAGTATTTCCCTAGTGCATTTCTAATTTGTAATAACTTTCAATTAATGCGTACTACTAAAAGGCTCATCCTAATGTGAGCCATTATAAAAATAAGTGTCTTACTTTCTTATGCTGAAATCCATTTAGTTTCTAAAATGCTACTGACAGAAAGAAGGAAAAAGGAGAGAAAATGAAGGAAAGGGAGGACAGATGAAAAACATTAAAATACAGAGTTCTGCAGAATGTTACAGACCACAGAGCCTTCGCATCCTAGTATATAGATAGCAGAGGCTGTGCAAACTTCCAAGCGGACTAAAATCATTCCTTACATTTGCTTCATAAAAAAAAATCTACCTTTTTAACATTCAGGCATATTAGGCTTCAGTAAGCAAAAAGTTGATTACTTGGAAGATTCTCCATCTTATGTGTCAACTGGACATATGACAAAAATGTCTATGCATGACAGCTTTGTCAAACGCGAGGTAATACTATTTTCTCAGGTAATGATCGGTTTTGAATAAAATTTTCTCATTCCTCACAGCATAATAAATGTAAAATCTCCTCTTTAAATACACTGCATGGGCCAGTGCTGCCTATAAATAAAATGTGAGCCACAAAACGGAAGTTTTTCAAAGAGTCACATTAAAAAAAAAATCCAAGTAGGTGAAGCTCATGCTTTACTTAAGTTAGCATATTGAAATTTATCATTTTAGCATGGAATCGACATTCGATGCTGCCTTTAGAAGCACCTATTTCACAGCTACAGCAATCTGCTTTCAGACTAGCCACATTCCAAGCGCCCAACAATCAGGCAACTGGTGGCTACTGTGCAGGCTCAAGTACATCCACAGAACTGGTCACAGAGGCGTACAGAGCGTGTGGTGGAAGGCTCACGGGGGTCTAATGCACTATTGACGGTGAAATTTTACATCAACAGCTTCTGCAGTTTCCCCTCTGTGAGAGTAAACAGCGTTAGAGGACAGCAATGTCACCAGACTGTCGCTGAATACTCAAATCTAACATAACCGAAGGATATTTAGAATGCATTATCATTTTCTATTAACAAAATTCACATACAAGCGGACAAAGCCTAATGTGGTGGGAAAAAAAAGGTAATCAGGGATAGACTAAACCGCATCTGTAAATCGCTGTACTCTAACACAGTCCACAGAGGTCAATGAACTTACCTGTGGTCAAGACTCTTCAGAACTAAGCAAGCTTCCTTAACAGCCAACTGCAAATCTTCCAGTAAAGCAAACATGAGCACCATAGTCCCCAGGGGCCACAGGAAGCAGCTGCTCTCACTATATTCTTGTTTTTGCTGTGATTAAGTGTATTTGCAGTGCATTTGCTCTTAGCAGGGCTCTGAGCACCAATTTAAACAACACGCACTCAGGCTCAAGCCGAGTTCCCTGCCAGCCAACCAGCCGGCGGGCGGAGGGGCCCTTTCTAAAGACTGAGGGAACACAGCTTCCTGTTGGTGGAGAACATGATGGGCCGAGACCTCCAGGTCGGCGGAGAGCAGAGGGAGTGGGCATGGGGCATGGGGCGAGTTAGAGACAGAAGCAAGCTCGGAAACACAGTTCCATTTGGCTTTGGTCTAATTTCAAACATCTATGAAAAACATAGCTTTGGAGAAACTAGCTTTGAAAATCAAAAATATTTTTCGAGGTGGAAATCCTAAAGAAAACTTATACTTTTTGACACAATCACGAAAGATACATTCTCTATTTAAGGCATATTTTTAACGGGTGTCATCAGGTAACTCAGGGCACCTTACGTTACGGACACACTCATTCTGCATTAGCCCTTAACTTCCTTCTCTTTGATGATTCAGGTGAGTAACACGACTTACTAGGAACATACAAGAGAAAATGCAGGATTAAATACATCGTAGTCCCATACATCATTAGAAAGTCTACCTCCATGAACACTACTGAACACACATCAAAATCAGTCATTGATCTAAAGTACTATAATTGTAATTCATGTCGAATCATCCCTGAGTAGAAAGAATCGAGAGAGAATTTACTGGGTTCAAAATCACTTACGTTGTTCAAAAATGCCGGAGGGCCCGGGACTGGTGGGTCGCACTGCATCTGTCCCACCAGGGTGTGTGCTGGTCCCGGCTGGCACTGGTACATCGACACAGCCCCAGCATAACACGCCTGAGGAGTTACCATGGCTGAGTGTGGATTCATTCCACCCAAGTGTCCATCAGGGGCATGTAAACAAGTAACAAAATCTTCTATGTTCGAGGTACTTGGGTAGGAGGATGAGTTAAAACTCCCCATAGGCAAGGCCAACTGAGCTTGCTTGTGCTGTGGCAGTGCCGCCTGCTCACAAGGAATCAAGTTCTGTGTGTAAGGCACAGCGTCCACCTCCGACGTGTAGGGAAACGTCTGATCCGCTGTGTGTGAGTCTGTGAAGATGTCGTAGGACTGCAGGACTCGCTGAGGACAGGTGAGAGGCAGCGGCTGGTTGGCACCCCAGTTGGCGAACACGCTGTTCACTTGCATGTGCTCCATTCTCTGGCACAGCTGTTGCTGTGGCTCCACTACCACCTGCTCCGGGGGACACGGTGGCTGTGGGGGCTGTCCGAGCTGTAGGTGTCCCTGCACCATGCAGCTTGAGTTGAGGGCTGCGGCGGCCGGAGGCTGGTAACCTGGGCTCACCAAGGGGGACTTGTTGAGAGACTCCTGGACGAACGTCAGGATCTCATCGGTTATGTCAATGTCTCTGAAGTCCACCTCTGCAGGAAGGTCAGTGCTGAAAAACTCCTCGTTCTGCATATGCTTGAAATCTTCAAAGTCTACACCCAGGCTCCTCATGATGTCGTACAACTCACTGTTTTTATTATCTGGCAAGAGCCCCGGGGGACCTCCTGAGAACGCGTGGTTTGCTTCCTGAGACTGACCAACCTGCTTGTGTTTCAGGACACTGCCACTGCCACTGGCCACAGATGTAATGCTGCCCCCCTGCCAGTTTCTGCATTCGCTCAGGGAGTCTGTAAAAAAGCTCCTTTCAAAAGGTGCTGAACTTGAAGGCGGGCAGAGGTAAACAGACTCATCCTGCTGCATCAGGGCACACAGGAGGGAGCTGGGGTTGAGAGAATCTTTACTCGGAGTCAGCTTGGTAGCTGGGTCCTTCCCACCTGCACCACTCTGAGTCCTTATTGGCAGGGGGTCCATGATGGGAGGAAAAGGGTTGGTCACCTCATACAGCACAGCTTCGCCAGTGGCAAACATGAAAGGCAACTTCAAATTTCGTTTTCGTAAATGCTCTCTGCCTTCTTCATCTCTAGAGATGGGAGCAAGAAAGTCTGCATATGTTAGAAATGTCATCCCCCCCAAATTTTTAAAAATACTTTAAAAAAATACACTGTAATTGAGTTGTACCACATAGAGCACAGACTGTCTCTTGCCGCAAATCACTCTCGTGCCTGGTGCTGGGAGCCATTTTACAGACAGGCATGCTGAAAGCATTTAGGGGAGGGCACTGGATGCCATGGGTAAGTGCACAAGGGGCACGCACATCCCATTCTGGGGTGCCTGGGGGCAAGCCCACACTCGCAGCTCCTTCCTGTAGTTCCACCTACATGTCAATGCATCTGCAGCCGCAGCAGAGGATGGAGTTTCTGGCCCCTGGCTTCTGCCTGGCCCTGCCTTGGCTATTGCAGGCTTTCTCAGGATTAAATTAGTAGACAGAAGAACTCTGTGGCTCTGCCTTTCAAACAGATACAAAGAAGCAAATAAACATTTTTTAAATGATTTGACTTTTTTCCCAAAAACTTAGTACAGTAGTTGATTCCCTGCTCAGGGGACATATCACCTGCCATCCTGCATTCAAAATAAATTTGTGTGGAATAAAGATCTAAATATAAGGGCTGACACAGTGGCTCAGCAGGCTAATCCTCCACTTTGCAGTGCTGGCATCCCACACGAATTCCGGTTCCAATCCCAGCTGGTCCTCTTCCAATCCAGCTTTTTATTCGTCGCCTGGGAGAATAGTAGAGCATGGCCCTCGTCTTAGGCTCCTGCCCTCACGTGGGAGATGCGGAAGAGCTCCTGGCTCCTGATTAGCTCAGCTCTGGCCACTGTGGTTAAGAGTGTACCAGTAGATGAAAAATCTTTCACTTGGTAAACCTGCCTTGCAAATAAAAACAAAATTTCCGAAAAAAAAAAATCTGAACATAAGAACAAATGATTAGGTTAAATTGATTCCTAAAACTTTTTTACTTATTCTTGTGGCTATGGTAGACTGGTTCTTCTCTTAATTTATCTTTCAGTGAGTTCATCATTAGCATTTAAGAAAGGAAAATGAGTAGACGAGACAAGTTCAGATATGCACAAAGCTGAGGGGCTCTGATGGAAAGGAGCTCTGGCAAGACAACAGCTACAACAGTGAATTCTTGTCAAATATTTCACAGATTACTAAACAAGGTGTGGAGAAAATCTCTGTAACCTACACATGCGACAAATCACTCTGCCAGCACTGTCCTACTTTTGTTACTAGGACAAAAGATCACTGGTATTTTAAAAGGCAGTTGATTAAAAAAAGAAAGACAGAGGAAGATATAAAGAAGTGCCCTGGGTTATTAAAATGAATGAGCAAGCACACAACATGAACAAATGTAGAACACAAACAGTCCAACTAACCAACCAGACCACTAACATGGGAAGGACACCAAACTCCTGGGCAGCAGAACATGCATTCCTTGCAAGAGCACTTGGGCCATTTCACTAACACTGCCTGTGTTTTGTCATCAAATGAACCACCAAGCATTTCAGAAAAGGCTCTGACAACAATAGGAACAAGCTGTTCATTACTTAACAATGAGAACAATCCTTAACCCCCAAAAGCACAGTAACAGCATAGGTCTACATGATTTATGATTAGAAAGGAAATCAAAAGGAAAACTTGCAAATATTTTGAATTGTAAAAATAAGATGTATTAAACGTAAGAACCGTGGTTAAGGCCATACTTAAAATATTATGCCTACCTTACTTAAATATATATTAAAGCAGAAGAAGCTGGAAAAAAATTCATTTTCACCAAAGAAAGTACAAAGCAAAAAATAATGAGCTAACATAAGTGATCTAAAAAAGAAGAACAAGGCAAAAGTAGGATCCTGGAGGAGACTCTTCACTCAATGAGCTCCCAGCATGACTGGTCGGGGGGGACCCAGCTGTGCACCTGCCCACCACCACGGCTCACACAGGTGCATACATCACCAGGATCCTGGCTTTGAACATTTGACATTACGATGATGTTCCTTCTTCCCAGTGATCTACACTTTCAAGAAAATTCCATTCAAATCCCAACCAGTTTCCACTGATTTCTAAACTATTTGTAAACACAACCAGGAAAGAAGAGGCAAGGTCATATTGAAGACAGAACAAGAGCTAAACAAACGAAATGAGGATGTTCATTCAGATATCAAAGTTTACAATACAGTAATAAAGACAACGTGAGGGTTCAAAACAGACAACCTCAAAAGAATCTCGAAGCAGAACCTGACTGGCCAAATAAGTGTACATCAAAGGGGTAAAAATCAACCTTGATCTCATCTCAAGACAGACACAAGAAACAAGTTGACAGACTAGGAGAAGATATTTACAATACAAATAACTGACAAAGGACTCATTTCCAGATTACATAGAAAATTCCCCCAAATCAGTGCTGGACTTAGCACACGTGATTGTAACAAAGCCCTGGGGTTTTTAATTTTTAGTTTCCAGACGGCACGGGCTTTTCATCTCTCCTTCACAGGCCGAAGGTGAACCTGGGAGCTTCCCGTGGTTCCTCCGCGTGCGCGGCTGCCCGGCAGAAAGTGTCTATCCCATCTTCTCAGTGGCTCTCACTGAGGTCCTGCTCTTTCTCTGTGTATTTATGTTACTTTAATCTCCATTTTCAGACTCAATTTTCCTAAAATTACCTTTAAGTTTTCATGTAAGAGGACCTATTAACCAAATGTCATTACAGTGAAAAAGGAAACCAGGAGACATTCTGAGTCTGTGCTTACGTTAGGGGTCTCTGAGTTGCGATGATAAAATCCGGTCTTCCATTCTTATAGATAAAGCGTGCATTAGACTGGACCCAGACCCATCGATTATCTTTGGCAAGAAGCCTGAAAACTGCTAGGCAACCTTCTCCCGTCTTAATCACTACAAAAAAAAAAAGAAAAGAAAATTACAAAATTAACTGATCAAACTCCTGATGAACATTTTAAAGAACAATTCTGATGTATTTCTGGATGCCTCTATCACCAAACCGGCTACCATCTTGACAGTTTTTAGTACAGTATGTTGAAAATTATAAAAACTGCTCTTCAAGGTTGTTTTTTCAATTGAACACTACATTATTTAAGATGTTAAAGGGAAGGTTAAATACCAGTCAGGCAGTTCTGATAACATATGGCAGATAACCTGTTTTCATTTGAAACAGAGCTCTGGTTTTCTACAGCTCGGAACTTCACAATTTTGAAGTTTGATCCTCTGTTAACATAGATTATCCACTCAACATGGCATGATTAGTGAAGTTCCAAGCCAGACCGTTGAGCAAAGTGGTTGTTTTTGCAGTAATTCACCTGCTGCGTTCTGTAAAGGAGACGATGCACAGAGAATGTAACTCGGATCAACTGGGAGGGCACGGCCTGAGGAGGAAGTCCAGCCAAGCGGTTTCCTTGCATCCCTTTGGGGAGCACCTTGGCACGTGCCCACGGGGAGCCCCGACTTACTCCG
Organism: Ochotona princeps; assembly: GCF_030435755.1. Classification (NCBI taxonomy): domain Eukaryota; kingdom Metazoa; phylum Chordata; class Mammalia; order Lagomorpha; family Ochotonidae; genus Ochotona; species Ochotona princeps. The sequence goes on from NC_080851.1 coordinate 34,261,794, forward strand.
GACGTGGGACTCGGCACAGTACAGCATGTCGGCAGCGTGGACAAACTGATACCCGGACCCTCTCATGCACAGCTCGGCCTCCGTGTAGCCCAGGACAATCTGGCCTCTGTGGGACAACAGGGGAAAAGACGCACTCAGAATCTAGTACATCCGAAAAAACGTATCAACTATGTTTCTTCCTTAAATGTTTTGCTTCATCGAATTCATTATTTCACATGATAAGGTGCAAAAATCCACTATGTTTGTTTGAATTGTGCCCTTTTACTCATAGGTACAAATTTCAGTTTGAGATTATTTTCTCCTGAATAAAACTTTGAAATCTGGATGAAATCTCAGAGCAGACTGTACATGTAAAACAAAACCATTCATAAATATCTGGAATGCTCAGTTCCTTTTTTGGTGGCAGACATGTTCAGCTCACCTTTCTGAATTCTGAAACAGCAAGCAGAAAGCACTGACTTACTTGTATGGGGTATGGCAGTTCACTCTTTAACTATTGTGTAATTTTCTGAAAACTACTAAGTCTTTAGGGCTAAAAATCAAGTATCTGCATAGTTTAAAGTGTAAAAAATATCAGTAACAAGTGTAATGAGCCCATTTCTTTATGGCAAGTGTTCTAACAATTACAAAATAGTTTACATAACTGGTGTGCCGAAGTAAATATTTTATTTTCAAAGTATGCACTGAAAGAATATGCAATGAAATAGTTAATATAACAATATTATCATCCATACACGTTTTATGTGTTGAGAGAGACTTACTAAAACAACATACTTGGATGAAATAAAAGTGAAAACTTCTACTTACTTAGCATCACAGCCAATAGGTGTGAAGTCCAGCTTGTGTTTGGTTCTAAAGATGAAATTTTTGGTTCGGATTTCAAGAATGGATGGTGGCTGAAGGGGAGTAGCTATGGCAAATAAAGCCAGCTGGGGTGGAAGCACTGAGCCATCCTTTCCTTTTTTGTTCTGTCCGTGAAGATATTTTAGCCTCCCCTGGAAGTTCATCGCCTTAAAACCAAACAAAACAAAACCATTCACCAACACTGAACGGCTGCATCATGGCTGTTCTGAGGGTTCCTGGTAATTCCACTGAAGTTACTAAGACCGAGACGGGCTGTTCCTCTCCGCAGAGGTCTGTTAGGATGACAGCCAATAGCAGTGTGAGGAATGAACCAAAGGTACCGGAAAGAGAACTACTCTTTGCTTCCAATGGTCCTGACGGAGTACAGGAATCATTCCCTGAGCGCTAACTTCCCCAGCAATGTCATCCAGCACCTTGTACACTAAGTACTCAATATGCACTTCCTCAGTAAATGAACAGTGATGAAGTAATCAAGTGTGTATTAATTTTTGGCTTGCATGAGCCATGTTCCACAGCTCATAATGATCTTTCCTATAAGGAAAAAAAAACCACAGATTTATTAAAACACTTAAATGAATCATTATGAAATCAAATAAAGAGTAAAGAGCTGTGTTAGAAAAAATATACAGTTTTACAAAGCAGGAAGACACTGTAAGACGAACACAGTCAATTTGCTTCATTAACACGACATCAGCCAGGAGGGATGAGTCTGACACAGGAAGAAAACATCCTACTGCGCACAGAACCCATCTCAGAGCTCCTACAGCTGACCTGAGCACCACTTCCGGGAAGATTAGCCCAAGCTCAACTTCATCTGTGGGCTGGCACAGCTAACTTCAAAAATAAACATATAAGCAAAAAATGTTGCTTGGAAAAGCCACATTTTAAATTTTGATTCTCTGCTAAGGTTTCCAGAGAATTCACAAAAGGAATATGCAAAGACAGCCTATGCAGAATGGCCTCCTGTCCCCACTGGACTCAGCGGACCTAAGCAGACAGTCAGGACAGCAGATCCTTCCACTCCAGCACCCGACCCAAGCCCCTGGTGCCACGCAGCGAGGTGATGAACCAGTGCAGCGAGAGACACACTTGATGTCACATAGAGACTGCAGCCATGAATATACAACCATGTTCTGGACACATATCAAGCAGCACAAATTTCTCATGGAGCAGACATTAAAACAGAGATGCTACACATACTCCTATTAAAGAAAAAAGGCTAGGATGGGTCTGTAGTGGTAGCCTAGTGGTTAAAGTCCACACCTTCCACACACCAGGATACCATACAGGTGCCAGTTCTAACCCAGGTGGACCTGCTTCCTATCCAGCTCCCTGCCTATAGGCTAGGAAAGCAGTCTAGGATGGTTCAAGGCTTTGAGACCCTGCACCCATGTGGGAGACCTGGAAGAGGCTCCTGGCTCCTGGCTCCTGGCTTGGGATCAGCTCAGCTCTGGCCGTTGTGGCTAATTGAGGAGTGAATCAATGGACGGATCTTCCTCTCTGTCTTTCCTCCTCTCTGTATATCTGACTTTCCAAAAAATAAAAAAAAATAAATTAAAAAAAAAAAGGCTAGGCCGGTGGCTCTATAGGCTAACCCTCCACCTGAACGAGCCAACAACCTATATGGGCACTAGTTAATGCCCCAGCTGCTTCCACTTCCAACCCACCTTCCTGCTTATGACCTTAGAAAGTAGTAGATGATGGACCAAAACCTGGGGACTCCGCACCCACATGGGAAACCTAGAACAAGTTCCTGGATCTTCGCTTTGGATTGGCTTAATTCCAGCTGTTGCAGCCATTTGGGGAGTGAACTAGCAGATCGAAGATGTCTCTCTCTTTCCTATTCTCTACAAATCAGCCTTTCAAACAAAATAATGTCCCAGTTTCATTCTATAAAGTTCAAACTCCAAGGCTCCATGTCATTTCAGTCTTCGTTGTGGCACTAAAGGACAGGGTCTTCTGAATTCTGGTATCGCTGAGGATCTGCACTAATGCTTATGAAGTCACTTTTCTTTACAAATGTCCTGCACAGAAATCACTGCTCACAAGGCTCTGGTATTGTATGGTGAGCCTTCACCCTAGCCGTTGACACTCTGGCTAAGACGCCCACATCTTTCCTGTTAAATTATTTCGTGGGTGGGCTGGCAAGAATCACTCTACTTCTAAATCTGCGTTTACGGAATCTCTTCACCCTATGTGAACATGACCGACTTTAAAAACAGAGATACATCATCTAAGAAAGTTGGCTTCCCTGGATTTTCCTGTTTTCCTTCAACAGTGAAAGCCGGCATGCCAACATCCTGCACCTTACCAGGAAACCGGAAGAGTTATCCAGCAGACACCTCAGTCGGCATATGAAGCACCTCTCCATGAAGGACGAGTTTTCTGGGGGAAGCTGCTCTGGGCTGTAGTAGACTGGCTGAGCGAGAGCAGGAGTTTCTGTAGATAAAAAAACAATGTGGGGGGGGGGGAAACAAACAATGTAAGTTTTTCTTTCATTTTGCTTAAAATTTTAACTTCTGAAAAATAGCTGTATTATGAAAAAATCTAAATTTTTCCCAAAAATCTAAAAAAACCTGAAAACTGCATTGTCTTTACAGCATAGAACTTTAGTTTCTATCTATCCTGAGCTATCACTAACAGCAATTTCCATGTTTTCTAACATCTTCTGCTTGCTTAACACTTTCTCAGGCTTCTGAGAACACTTCTATACTAGGAAAAGCTTTCTTACACTTGCACTGTTAGTTGACTGATTTGGGATGCTGTACACAGGAAATCTACTCACACTCCAGTATCACCCTTGTACATGCCTTCCACGTTTCATGAGGTTTACAGTCCTTGTGTAACATCTAGTGACACCTTGTGACATTAAAATGTCACTTCAGTCCACCAGGCTCCTTGTGAGCTGGCCCTGGCTGGGGCTGCAGGCTCACGCATTTCCATTCTTCCTAATGCCAGCCTGGGGCTCTATGCCCTACAGAGTCTAAGCCTTCTTTCACAGAACCCTCAACACCATCTTTTCCAAGATGTTCTTACCATCAGCGCCCTGTCCAGGGTCTGCGCCTGATGAGGGGTTTAACGCCCAGTGTAGCTGACGCTGGAATTCAGCTCGGTCCTCGGTATGGATGAGTTCATACACACTCTGATGTATGACATCAGACTAAAGAAAAAAGATGCGAGACAATAAAACAGGAGCCTGGATTAAAGAAGCACACGACTTACTAGGCATTTTTTAAGTTAGTAGCCTATTTGAAACAATTAGTTTATAATTCTGAATCTTTATGCATAAATAATTCTGAGATTTCCTGATTTCCACCTCATCTCAAAGTAGAGAGCAGGGAAAATCCAGATACCAATAGTTAACAACAGCTGTTTCTGGAACTAAAAACAGGAATCAGTGGTGTGTATAGCTGTATGATTTTGTTTCTTTTTATTATTATTTTCCATAATAGGTTTTGTAGGTAGAAGGAGTTCCCCCTTCTACCTCCTCTTCCTCCCAGCCCATGCTCCCCTCCACACTACCCCACCCATTATTATAGTAGTATATTCCTTTAGTCACAATCACACTGAAGCATTTCATGGCATTGTAGGTATAGGCAATGGTAGAAAATCTAGCATCCGATTGTCAAGGAATGTTTCATGGTTTTGTTGGGATTCTTCCTTGTATTCAGGAGTAGAGATGTCTGCTGCAAAGTATCTTCACAGTCCAGTATGCTAGTCTCCATGTACAGTTCATCTATGAGAATATGTGTATATACATGTTTCCCTATACATCTATTTGTTTTCTATTTTGCATGAAGTTTGCTTTATCGCAGACAGAATATATGCTATTTGTCCTTTTGGGATTGACATATTTCACTGAGCATAATGGTCTCTTGTTGAGACCATGTGGGTACAAACGATAGAACTTCATTCTTTTTAATAGCAGACAGTAGCCTACGGAGTAGATGTTTCTTTATCCATTCCTCTTTCGACAGGCATCTCGGTTGTTTCCATGTCTTTGCTACTGTGGATAGTTCTGGTGTAAATATAGGGCTGCATGTCTCTTTCTCATATACAGATTTCACTTCCCTTGAATATAATTGCAGGAGTGAGATAGTTGAGTCATATAGTAGATCCATTTTCAATTGTCTTTGCACTTTGCATACTGACTTCCATAGTGGATTCTCTAGCCTACATTCCCACTAATGCTTCTCCTCACATCCATGTCAGCAGGTGATAGCATATTTCTGTATGTAAGCCAATCTGAGGTAGAAAAGTCCATTTGTTCTATTGTCTTGGTGAGCTCTATTGTTTCCTTGCTGAGTTTCTTTCTCATTGATCTGTACATTGAAGTCAGTGGGGGTACTAAGGTCCATACTATTATTGTATTGGAGTCTATTTCTTGCTTTAAATTTGTTAATATTTGTTTCATGTAGCTAGATGTCCTGTCATTAGGTGCATATGCATTTATTATTACAATTCGTTCTTACAAATGTATCCTTTATCATTAGGTAATGGTCTTCCTCATCTCTTAACAGTTTTCAAGCCAAAACGTACGGTATGTTATTAGAATGGAATATATTTTTCACTCATTTCACTTTCAGTTTCCACAGATCTTTGTTGGTGAGATGTGTCTCCTGTAGGCAACAGATAGATGGATCCTGTTTTTTGATCTGATGTGTTTAAGTCAGTTACAGTCAGTGTTAATATCAACAGGTAGTGATTTGGTCCTGTCATTTCAGCATTGGGTTTCTCATTGCTTAGGTTTGTTTTGTGGTTTATTGAGATAGCCTCCATGTTTGACTTAGGCCTTGGTAGGTGATCTTTTTCCTGTGTGTAGCATATCTTTCAGCACATATGTAGGTCAGGTACGGGAGACATAGTCTTTCAGTTTTTGTTTGCTTTGGAAGTTTTCTTTTTCAAATACAAAGGAAAACTTTGGCGAGCTAATAGTTTGTTCGTTTGTTTCTTTTAGGATCTAGAACACATCATTCCATTCTCTTCTGGCCTGTAGGGTTTCCTCTGAGAGTTCAATAGCGAGTCTGATTGGGGTTCCTCTATAAGTTAATTGACACTTCTTCCCATAACTCTTACGTTCAGCCATCTGATGGTGCCACTTAATTTTTGGATGCCTTATAAAAATTTACTCAGCTCCTCTTCCAGCTTTCTGTTTCGGTATTTTCGTAGGAGGTATCTTCCAGTTTTGAAGTTGTTTCTTCTGCCTCACTTACTCTATTACTGAGGTTATATTCTTCATCTGTAATAATTCAGTTTGATTTTATTTCAATATTGCTATTTCCTGTGTCACATATTCCTTAAATTCCTTCTCATTATTTTTAAGGAGCTTTATAATGATTTTTGAAAATTCTTTCTCTGCTAGCTCCTCAATGTCTTCGTCAGTTAATTCTGAGGTTGAAATAGTCTTTTGCTCCTTTGCAGGGGAGGTGTCAGGAAGCTCATTCATTGTGCCTATGCCTCTTCTTCTCTTGACCACTGCACTCGGACTAGCAGATTCTTCTTGGGGCCAGTTTTTAAGCTGTGTCATCACAGGTCTACAGTTCAACATCACTGATCCGGTTCACCGCCTGGTTTTATGTCTCACTCGCACCACTCCCTCCAATGAGTTTCAGTTCTAGGCTCCCATGCTATGCTTCTGCCATGGCTCCCAGGCCTCCCCTCTGCCCTCTGAGAGCCCATGTTGTGGCCACACCATTGCCTGCTCAGTCTTTCTGATACTCACGGTTCCAACAAAACCCATGATTAGGGACACACCAGCTGTGACTTTTCATCTAGATCACAGGGTTGCCACCAATGCCTGTTGCATGGATGTTTTTTTCTTCCCTCTTGCTAGAACATGTTGGCAGCTAAACATGAGGGCAACCCAAACCTATTTTAGATGGAACTCATGAGATGTCAAATTGGTATTTTCGTGGTGGTATCTGTGCAACGCAGTGAGCAAGAAGTGAGCTCTCTTGTGGCTCAGTGCATGTGCACCTTGCTGTTGCCCCCACCTGCAGCTTTGCTGCACTGGTGAGAGTCTGCTATGAAATCCACCGTTTTCCCACACGGGTATGACAGAGCTCCCTTACTGTTTCTGTGTGATTGGATCAATAGAATCAGTAGGGCCTGCATGGCTAGGCTCACCTCCTGAGTTCTCACTGAATTCTCCTTCCCACCTGACTGCTGGTGGGGCTACAATGGCCACTGCGATGTCTATTCACTGCAGTGTTGCTCCAAGGTCTCTACTGTTTCCCTGTCTCCACAGGTCTCCAGGTGTCCCTCCCTCTGCCATCAGCCTGCCCTCCCACATTTCCCAGGATCGTGCCCTCTGTGTCTCCTGGGCTAATCCTTGTCGGTCCATCACAAAGTGTCTTCACATTATTCTACCATCTTGCCTTCCCCGATACTGTTCCTCTTAAAGTCACTTCAACATGTATCTGGCTTAGTGGGTGCCAGTTAATGGTAAAGGATCATGATGCCAGAACTGCCTGCCACCAAAGATGGGGAACAGTGCTTGAATGAGCACCTAAGATTGTAACAGATAAGTGAGCTACTTGCTATCAACTCACAAAGGGAATGTTCTTGTCCAGTAGCCATTGTCCGTAATTTTAACATAGTATATCAGGATCTAATTATGTTCCATATCCATGTATTGATTCTTTAAACCATACTCCTTCCATGACAATACAGTGCCCTGCGACTTTTCTGAGCGTCCCTCATTACATGTCTCTCACAGTTTTCTCTGGAAGTAGGATCTGTAGGAGTAAGAGATCCTTCACCACATTTAAGTCCTACCACTCTTCTTGCTTCTAAGTGTTTAATACAGGGCTGAGCCCTTTGCTTTGAAACTAGAACTTTTCTAACTGCTTTAGTATTGTTTAAATGTTACTTTAAACTCTCCCCTGTTTCTGATATGACTATTTTCTTAAACATTCTATCTTACACATTCTATGAGTATGTGTGAGAAAAAAGAGAATGGAAAATGGCTATTTTTCCAATTTTGCAACAGTTTTAAATCACATGATATCATGAATAACATAGCTATGTAATTCATTAAAATTCAAGGTTTTCCTATGACATCAATGTATTTTCTTTCAAATGCAAGAACACTGAAATTGAGATCCTGTGGCAATATCAAGGTTCCATTATCTCTCTCCAGAACCTTAACCTTCTACCATGAAACCAATTCTATAGCACCCAATACACAACACCACATACTGTGGCATGCACTGTGCCTGGTTTCTACTGTGTAAGTGGAAAACAATCTCTCTCCTTGCCAGGCAGACAGTGCTCATCAGCTCTGCAGCCTGTGTGCTTGTCAGCAATCCAGGGCCAAGCCACGGTTCGCCCTCCTCAACCAGAGCACTTGGGGATGCAGCCCAGAGCCTGGAAGTGCTTCAGGCGATTCTTCATGCACATGTTAGCTTGAGAACCAGATATCTAAGAATGACACACACTCAACAAATGTTCTTTCCCCACAGATCAGCCAAAAACGTTGAAATTTAATGCATTTGCAAGTGTTCACTGATGTCAACGTAAAACATTTGCTTCCTTGAAGGACCCAGTCCATTACACACAGGGCTTCCCGCTCCCTCCTCCGTTCTGCCTCTATGCTCTCCTGGTCAGCTTATGCATCATTTCATTTAAGTACTTATCATATTCCACATAAATCAGAATCACAGATCCAAACAGGATTTTGCTAGCATTGCTTCTTGGTGCTTCATTCATTTCCTGGCTGTCCTCAGTCCTTGGCAATCTACAAGTTACCCATGTTTTTCTCAGCTTTTCTAAACTCTACCCGAAAGTTCCTGACACATGATAATTACCCACTCTTAGATGATCAATGTAAGAACATTAATATACTTACATATAATTATTAATAACATTAGTTAATATAATAACAATGAGCCATGCAGATTTACAGAAATCACAAGATTATATATGTTGCTCTAAGAAAAAATCTATTGGCTGCAAAGATAATTTTGTATTCTATGGCATACACATTTTACCAGATACTTTCTTTACATATTTGAATGGCTAAGTCTGTCCTTAAAGTATACATTATAAACTACTACTTTGGAAAGCTTTACTTTTGACTGATATCAGAGAAAAAGTATTTACCTGCTGAAACCCCAGGTAATCTTGTATAGTAGAAGAAGCATAAAAGACCAAAGCATCTATGGTGACAACCAGCACGAAGCCATTCAGTGCCTATAGCAAGAAGGTCACAAAGTTAGCAGTGTGACAATGATAAGCAAAAACAGCCAACTATATCTATGAAAAATCCTCCTGTTACAATGACCCAAATGATTACACCTCATAGACGGACACGCCCCATACTCCAGGGGTGAGAAAATGTTTTCACTCCTGTTTGGCTGAAGAACAACTCAACTGGGGCAGATATTCCAACTAGTGGTTACCCCTGGTTAAGATGCCCATGTTGCATGAGAGAGCCTGCGTGTTACATTTAAGGGCACTCCTGATATTAGTACAGACTCTGGGAGGCCCCTGGGGTGGATCAGGTGTGTAAGTTCCTGGCACCTCCATTGTGGTCCTAGGCTGAGCTCTGGCCTCCGCTCCAGCTGCTACAGACATGTGTAGACAGACACTTCACACACTGATGCAATGTGAGACTCAGCCTCAAGTTATTCTGAAACATTTTAATACTTAATAGAAACCATACTACAGACACACGCATATTCCTGCAATTCAAATGTACGTACAAAAGATGAGCAAACAAATCTGCTCATTAATATCTAATACAATTACTAATAGTATATGTAGCTTTCAATCTATCTGGTTATCTGTGCTAATTGTTTATTCTATCTGAAACATGATTATTTTTCTCTCCCTTTTGCCTGCTTTGGGTCAGTTATCTTTTTCTTTTTCTGTATCTTTCTCCCTTTACTTTGAAAGTTACACCCTCTTTTTCTACTTTTTTTCCAGTGGTTACTTCCATTAGTGTTAATGGCTCTTTTCTCCTCTCGGGTCATAACCAGACATGAGGCCACTTTCAGTGTTTATTGTTATGTTTCACTTCTACAGGAACTCACTGTTTCCTGCTGGAGTTTATTTTGGTCCTGGATCTATTCTATACTGTGTGATCACTGCTCAACCTTTCTGGGACTGGTTTTTCAATAAACGGAGAACACGTTATCATCAGATTTGGATTGGATTCCTACCCCCGTCTCTTACAACCTGTGTGGCACTGGGTAGCATTTTACCCCTTTGGGTTTTAGTGTCACTATTAAAAAAAACCTCTCACTTTCAGAGGTGGCCAATGACTGCTCTCACTCAGTGCCCAATTCAGAACTGGCACACTGCTGTAAGTGTGCGCAAATGAGCAAAAACAGGTTCATGTGATACTGCTGTGAGAATTATAGAGACACACACAAGTAATACTTAGTATGTCACACTTAATAACTTAGAGCACAGGTGAGAGGACACAGGTGAGAGCCAGGTCTGGGAGTCAGGAAGACTGCCCCGGGCTCAGCATCTCAGTGAGCACCTGCACCGCTGGTGAGGCAAATGAAATACAGCATTCCCTCGACTTCCCCACTGCACTGCTGGGATCTCTGGTGCAGGTGACATTTCCATGGACTTGACAACAAACAGAATAGCTATCATTTATCAATCTTTCTGGAAGATGGATCAGTGCATCAGAGGCTGAACTCTCCCACCCACTCAGTGAGGCAGAATCCTAACCAGTTTCATAATATGAGGTCAGTAACACAGACAATGTGCTCTGAGCTCTCAGCAGGTCCATTCAGGGCAGATCGGTGACCAAGGTTGACCACCGCTGCTGCTTCTCCCAGAATGCCAGGTGTGGGCCCTTTATCCACACCTGCATTCTCGGGTCACTGCAGAAACTGTGTGTATTACATGGAGATTTTGCCCGGAAAACAATGGTGATTATACACATCAGGGAGTTAGATATTTAACAATAAATACAGCAAAAATAAGCATCAGCAAGAGTAATGCCCATCATTGTATTATTTCCCGCAGAAAACATCTTCTTTGTCTACAGAATACTGTTAATTGATCAGGTTCACATTATTTGGGGGAGTTTTTTCAATCAACTAAAAAAAATACATTGTAGTAAATTGGTATGTGGCAGAATACAAAAGCACAACTTAAGATACCATATCAAATCCTTTTAGTAAAATGCTAATTGTTACAAACAAAAGCTAAAAAAAGTTGCATGTTGTTTTTCATACACCAATGTGTTTTAAATATCATGATCTTAGAAGATCTTAAGAACTCAAGATGATCCTGAATGCTATAAAAATTATGTTGAATTACCTTAATAAATTAATAAAAGGAATTAAAACAGTAATCTCATTTTAAAAGGGATAACATTTCCATTTTATCTAAAATCATGTTCATGTTCCCTTACTTTTGAATACACAAGAACAAAATTACAATGTTGTTACTTGTAATTCCACTTGCTTTACTGAGCAACTGAAGCTTCTGTTTTACACTAAGCACAGCACTGACACAATAAGTCCCCAGTTCTCAGTTCTGTGAATATTTCAATGACATACTAATTATCCCAAAGCTAGCCTAAGAGGTACATTTAGCAATCAGTTTAAGTGTTTATAGGTGTCCTGCACCAGCTAGAACATACCTAAAACTTATGAAATAATCGTGAAGTCCACAGATAATAAAAAGACACAGTTATTTTGTATTGTTTCACTTTTATTCTTATAAAACCTTAATAAATTTAAGCTAATGTAGAAACTAATGTTGTTAACGAAATATTTAAACATGTCATTATTGGTTAACAGCAAAGAGGGATGCATATTTGGCTTGGTGGGGAAGATGCTGTTTGGAGTGCCCTCAGCCCAGGTCAGAGTGCCGGGGTTCAGGTCTCAGCTGTGTTTCGGACCCAGCTTCGTGCTAACATGTATCCAAAGAGGCAGCGGGGCATGGACCCAGTCCTCAGGTTCCTGCCACCCACCTGGGAGACCCATGCTGAGCTCCAGCTCCTGGCTTTGCTGCGCCCAGGCTGAGGCAAGCATTTGGGGGAGTGAACCAGTAGATGGAGGATCTCCTTCTCTGTCCCCCCTTTCAAGTAAAATGAGAATGAACGAACAAAAAGCAAAGGGAAAGATTGCTTCTCACAAGCTCCCGGCCACATGGCACACTAAGCTATTAACATCTTCCACAACATGGTGGTAACTGGCTGGTAACTACAGACAAAAAATACAGCCAGATGCTGTTAAGACAACTGTGTGTAATGAAATGTGCCCTTTTCACAGGTCTGCAGTGTTTTCAGCCTCCTTCTTCATGAAGAGATAACAGATGAGCATGGTCCTAAGCCGATCATACAGCGTGGGATGCTTCCTTTTAAGGGGTAGTCTACAAATGGTGTCCAACAGGATTCAAAACAGGTGGGTTTACTTTATTCCTCGGAGAGAGACAGATTGAAGGTAATACTATCTGCTGGTTTATTCCTCACAGGTCTGCACCTGTCAGACCAGGTTGAGTCTGGACACCAGGACCACCTTCCAGGCCTCCCCTGTGCATGGCAGGAACCCAGCCACTCGAGTCATCCCTCTTGCCTCCCAGGGTCTGCATCAGCAGGATGCAGTCAGGAGCACAAGGAGGAAAACAAACCCGAGCACTCCGAGCGCAGACCTCAGACGTCCTGACCGGCGTCTTCACCGGAAGCCCAATGACGCCCATCCCAAGGTGGGTGCCGTAAGTACCTGAAGATTTGCAATTTCCAGATAATTTAAAATCCTTTACAAACTCTAGTTTTGTACTAAGACTTTTTATTCTGAATCATTGACAAAAAATACGTAGAGAATTTGTTTCAGTCACTGGCCAACAATTTATCAAATGTTATATCCATCAACTTATATCTTTCCATTTTCACTTGAAATACAGGATTTCATTATCACTTGACCACATAACCCAAGAAGTGTAAACAACAAACAGCAATCATTACAATTATTCCTATGAGCTGAATATAAAGTTGTGACGTGCTTGTTGAGGTGTACAAAAAATTCTCAGCTGCAGCTGAGGCTAAGACTCTTGCTTGAATTCAGTCATTTTTTTTAAACATAGAAACAGTAAATTTCTTCTATCTGGAGTTTGAACATCATTACAGAATCATAGTAAAAATGTCAAAAATTGTTAGTCTGAACTCCAATGTTTACTGAAAGAATTAATGGAGCTATTAAAACTTGTGATTGCTTCTTTCTACCTCTTTTCAACAAAATAAGTATCTGAAAATGTAACATTACAATCATAGTGTCAGTTGCAGAACAAGAAACAACTCTCCAAGTTCTGCAAATGTACAGGGCTTTCAGTTGTTGAGAAAATTTGTTAGTCTCTATTAAAGGGAAATGCATTATAGCATACTAAGAAAAATTCTGATTAAAAAAGATGAGATTATTTCAACTGAGATGTATTTCTGAATAAAGTATGTGTAAGTCCAATATCTTAAGTGGGAACTGTTACACTAATCTAACAGTTCTTGCTATATATGAAGGAGTACAACAGGATGCAGTTAGGCTCCTAGTTAATATACTTCATATAACGCAAGTAATTTTTTTCACATTCCATCTTTATGGTAGTTTACATAAAGATGAACTTTTCTGTTCACTTACTAAAACTTACCTGAAGTAAGAATTCTCCTTCTTGCAAGTTCAGGCCTTCTCCAAAGTTTGGTCTGTAGTTATCCTGGCCTCCATTTCTGTCCACAGGGGAGGACTTTAATGCAACTACGGGAAAGAAGAGAAAAAAGCAATGAGATGAATAGGTAGACTTTCAAATAAGTAACGTTAAAGGACTGTGACAGAAAACCTCTGGACACAAGGGAGAAGAGACAGTCTGAAACACTGGCATTTACTGAGACGACAATGAGCAAGCAATCCTTTGACAATGAACAGCTTCCCATTCCAAAGCTAACAACGAAACTGAAGGATCCCAACAAGATGTCAGCTGACACTGTCAAAAACGATCCGACGAGCTCACGGTGTTTCTACCACACGTGAAGTTTCAGGTACCTGCACAAAGCTGCTATGAATCCTTCCCTCCATTTCCACTCTGTTTTGTGAGCCCCTCGGTCTGCATCCAATCTACTCCACCCACCGGCTGAGGTCCCTCGGAAGATGGCCTCTACAGAGGATGGGAATGTCTGTAGATGTGTACCCCAGGATCAGCAACCAGCGATGGTGAGCAGTAACAACCAACCACGCACCTCATTCAGAGAGATAGTCCTCCCTCATTTTTGGGTAAAAAATCATTAACACTGTCACTAGCTTCCGTTAGGTTTGGAAGTCATGACATGGTTCTTTCTAAGAATGCTTCTCCACTTGTCCAAGTCTATTAGTTCTGTCCTGCTAGCTTGTGAGCTGCACCTCTGAGGAAGCATGGGAAGCAGCTGCTGTATTCATCTGCATCCTCGCACCGTGCGTCGGCACGTCTGTGTGCATGTGCAGTCTGGGAAGCAGCATGGAAAAGAGAAATAATAATAACAGCTGTCGGTTTTAAGCACTTTGCCAAGGACATTCAGATGCTATCTCGTTTCGAAGCTTGTGGTATTTAACAGAAGTGGGTTCAAAACTTAGTTCTGCCATTTGCTAGACCTGTGAACTCCTTGGGCCTGCTTCCTATCAAGTGAAGTTGGAACTGGCGAAAACAAAAGCCCGAGGGCTCCAGACCTCAGACATACTTTCCAGAACTGAAGGATTACCTTACTCTGCAAAGTACGACCTTATAGACAGCTTCAACTTTTATCTTTCAATTTCTCTGATCTGTTTCACCCTCAGATATTTAAACAAGAGAGCTTTATTAAGTAAGAGAAACTGCCTTGGGCCAGTCCTTTTAAAACTTCTGATTTCCTTGTATTTATGGCCCAAATAGTCTGGCTCAGAAAAAAATCAAGATTTATGAACAGCCAGATTTTCCTCAGTCTGAATAAAGCACCTTACGTACAGTATGTTCATGTTTGCAGTGTATCTTGTGGTAAATCTTCAGAGCATGCGTCATGTCAGAACTTGAAGCCAAGCCCTTGCTGCTGGTGATGGGGAAAGGTGTTTCTCTGAAGAGGAGGCCAGAAGCCCCGCCTCTCAATAGGATAATTGCAAAAGGCCAGAGAACAGACTTCCTCAGGCCAAGGAAAAAAAAAAGGATTTGAGGTAGATGGATGCAACGTTCAATCACAAGCAGAGGAAACACCTAACGCTTTCTCACTGAGGGGCAGCAGACAGAATGGCCTTTCTTCCCACTTCTATTCTGTATAGCTGCTTCTTCCTTCCTTCCTTCCTTCCTTCCCTTCTTAAAAACTGCTCAACATGTCTCGCTAGTACAGCTTGATGCAGTGCGGTGCAACATTCAGCACGCGTGAACACAACACAACGTGACCACACTAGGTGATGAGCACAGCTAGCACTTCCTCACCCTCTGCCCGCACTCGGTGCCCCGCAGCTCCTCTCGGTCTGCTTTTCACACGGAGTAGAACATGTGACTGTGAACTCTGGTCAACACCAGAACTGGTTACCTCTATCTGCTTTGGGGCTTGTTATCTAACCTAGTCCAGGTTCAAAAGATTCATTTTTTTAAAATTAATACATAAAGAAGAACACACAGTACTCAATTTTCTGTTTCTGGCTTAATCTGCTTAATCTCCAGTTTCCTCATCTCCAAGTGAGGGCAAACGCCATACAGAGAACCTGAGAGGCTGGAACCAGTCACTGAGTCAGGGGCAAAGACAATAAGCGCACCCTCAAACCATCACAGCAAGCTGGGAGAAGGTGCAAAGAGGGAGTTACCGAGTCTTCCCACCTTAAATAGGAACATCGGTCCCTAATGGGACTGTTAGAACTACAGCACACAGAACGGAGAGGACTTAGCCCTAAATTACTGCATCCTCAGCTGTCTGGGACACTTAAGACATTACATTCAGGAATTACATGTACAACAATGCAGAGAAACAGCAGATCTCTGGAAATAAGTCACCCCGATTCTGACGGGGGCTATGTGACAGTCTCCCCACCAGCCCGTTCACCCCATCTCCCAAAGCCTTTGAACATTTATTGTATGAGCAAAACAGTAAACCATTAATATGCTTCCATTTTCCCCTCATGGAGAAACACATAAAACAGGCCCACAAAATAACCTAGTTAATCTGATCATTGGTGGGGTTTAGAATGTAAATATGTCATATTCTAGATTCCAGCCTTGTTCCCACCTGCATTTAAGTATACTCCTGCTTGCTAATGGGCAACTCTCCTGCTCCA
Organism: Ochotona princeps; assembly: GCF_030435755.1. Lineage (NCBI taxonomy): Eukaryota > Metazoa > Chordata > Mammalia > Lagomorpha > Ochotonidae > Ochotona > Ochotona princeps. The sequence goes on from NC_080851.1 coordinate 34,277,891, forward strand.
TGTATCCAAGCTCAGATGTCTATTTCTTCCGACATGCCAAATGTTTCCTCTTCAGAAAAGCAAACTTTAAATTATTCAACATGAAAAATGTATGCAGAAAAAAATGGTGATAAAGTTTATTTTGCACTTTGTTATAAGTTGCACTTAAACAGGAAAATGACAAGATGACTCCTGCCAGAGAGGAACATATGCTTTCTAAATCCCTAATCGTTGCCATAAATTCAATTGATTTTACAATAATATTTATCATCCCCTTTATTACTTTGGCAAGGAAAGATAAATTCCACTCCCACACTGACATAAGCATGAAAGACAGAGAGCTAAGACTTAGAACATCCAACTAACCACAGAAAATTTTATCAATTAAAGAGGGTGAAAATAGTATAGTATATCCTAAATGTAAAGAAAATATCCCTGGTTGAATTTAGGCTGGTATTTACAAATAACTTCCAAATAACATTAAGCACACCAAGGATTAAAACTCATTTCACTTCAATGCATTTTTCCTTCTGTGAATCAAGTGTTCATTCTCCTTTTGAGGAGAGAAGAAACCGGCATTAAGTGCATTGTATCTTCATTGCCAGGAGACAGAGCTGAGGTCCGTACAGTGTAGTAGCTTCTGATGGTGCAGATCATGCCTCTACTTATCTGTCTGTAAACTTCCAATCACTGATACAAAAGTAAGGCAGATTTGATCTTGTAAAATGTGAATGTTACTTTACACATGCATGACCATAAGGTTAAGAAAAAAGTGGTTACTTTTTCTGGATTTATTATTATTTTTTTTTGGGGGGGGAAGGCAAATTTACAGAGAGAAGCAGAGACAGAAAGAGCTTCTGTCTGCTGATTCACTCTCCAAGCGGCCACAATAGCTGGAGCTGAGCCGATCCGAACTTGGAGCCAGGAGCCTCTTCCAGGTCTCCCACTTGGGTGAGGAACCCAAGGCTTTGGGCCGTCCTCGACTGCTTTCCCAAGCCACACACAGGGAGCTGGATGGGAAGTGGAGCAGCTGGGACACAAACCTGTGCCCATATGAGATCCTGGCACATACAAGGGTGAGGAATGGTTACAGTTTTCACAGCAATGCAAAATAAATTTACAAGGAGAAAAAGTCCTGAGAAGTGGGTGCTATTTCTACTCTCAAGTGGAAACTGACTTCCAAAGATGTTACCGAACATTCTTGTGGTTACTGTTACATCCAAGTGCTCTGTGCCGGTTCATAACATTTCTGCATTAACTGAGCCAACCAGAGCAGTTTAATTTACCTCTTCCACGAGAACTGATCTGCGTTTAGCTTTTCACATAGACCTGCGAGTGGAATTCACACTGTACTCTGATGGCAGATAGTAAGGAGAGCGGGGACTCCTGGACCCTCGGGGACAGCAGAGTCACCTGGAAGGCCGAGCGTGCCGTAACACTTCACGTCCTCACGCTGCATGTGTGCGACGGGACCCCACAGTCTGCACCGCTCACAAGTCCCCAGCGAGGGCTGGCACCAGGGCCACTCTGCAAGCCAGTGACTCCAAATACCAGGATTATAAGAAGACCTAGAAATGTTCTCTGTCTCCCTCATCTGCTCCAGGGTTAAACATCACACTTCTAGAAACCCCTGAGGAAACAACAATCCTAGTAACAGTTTTACAAGGACAAAAGCTGAAGCACATGTGGAACACGGGACAGTCACACAAAATTCTCTGAGCATCCAGAGGGAACAGCACGCATGCCCACTGTCTATAGGCTCACCAAAACTAGCGATGTCACTTTCCTCTGAATTCTAACCCTAAACACAACCCTAACCCTGGGAACAGGATGTACCACTTCTGATGAAAGGAAATCATAGGGAAAGTAAATTGTTACATTTAATTTTTAAATATATTTCTTCTGTTTATTTGGGAGGCAGAGTTAGAGAGAAAGGGAGGGGCAGAGACATCTTCCTCTGACAGGTATCTTGCATCTGCTTGTTCTCTTCCCATACATATGTCAGCAAAAAGCCAAAAAAGATTGTTAGCAAATTTTCACCTCAAAGTCAAAACACGACCTACCACTAGATCAAAAACATTTAAGACAGATAGTGTTATGGGTAAATGAAGCCCAATAGCCACTTAATGGGATTATTTTTAATGTGCTAAAAGATATTTCCAAAATTAGTGACATTTTCTATGATATCTTGATACTAAAACTGGTAATTTACTTGACATTGAATAATTTAAACACCGCAGCAAAGCAGAGGAAACTAGCATTCCCTCAAATGATAAAGCAGATGTACAAACACATCAATGTTCATGAACTTTCAACCCTTAGAAGTGCTTCATCATTTAATTCATTCTTAACTACTTGTTCAAGTTTCCTCCTGGCATATATACACGCATACAGTGTTACTTTCTGAGAATCATACTTTTGAGGTGGGCTTTGTTGTTGTGATTACAACATGGCTTGAGATGCTCATATTCCAGGTGGGTGAGTCTGGTTTGGGTCTCGGCTCTACTTTCGATGTCAGCTTCCTGCTATTGCACTTCCTGAAAGACAGCAAGTTATGGCTCACGACCCAGGTAGTGTCTCCTGGCCCAGTCCTGACTGATGGAGGCAGCTGGAAAGTGAACCAACAGATAGAAAATCTGTCTACTTTCTGTCTCTTTTTTCTGTATCTCAAATAAAAAGAAAACAAATTCTAAATAACACTAACATTGTGCTTGAAAGAAATACCCAAGCCAGACTGCCATCCGGAAGCGTGTACAGCTGCAGGTGCACAGACAACAGCAGCTCTCTTCTGCAAACCTAAAGGGCTAGGGGGGAATTATGCAAGCACCTGCCAAAGAAAGACCATGAGAAGGGCTCTAGAAAAGTCAACTAGGATCCATGACAAACACCATGGCAACCAACTTCACATCAAATAACTGTTGTTTGTTGATTATCCAACATCATAGCTGACTTGACATCTAATGCATGTTAGCTCACAACAGCTACTGTGATAACATTCTCTTCACACAGCACTTTCAGACTTAGTAAACTTAAAATATCCTAACATGTAAATAACCCCATATTTTATAAAACAGTAAAACAAGACTCAGATTTTCCCCATTATCTGGTTTTGAAAATAACCAGAAACCTACTACTCCCTTGGACCGCTGCCAGTGTGGATTTTGGAATCAGAAACTCGGGTTCCTAACTCAGTTCTGACAGGCTGCCTGGCAACTCAGAGCAAAAATTCATCCTTTTCTTGTTTCTGATACTTATTTTCCACAAATTAAATTTATAAAGTTGACACAATGAATAACAAATGACTCAAATATAAAAGAGGAGATAAAATATTTCACAGTTGTTGATTGTATTTTAAACAGTGCAATGTTTACCATGCATATTTTATTTAAGGAATAAATGCTACATAATCCCCTTTTACTATCACCTAAAGACAAAACAAAACAAAAACCTGTCTGCCTTTTCATTTTATTAGTATCACATATCTAAACAGAAAAAAGTCTGGATTACTTATGCTCAAATTTTTAGTTCTCTTCTCTAAAATTTAAAGGTTGGGATTCACTATCAACGATCAGAATAAATTTGAAACTTACATGAGGTCGAATGTCTCAAGAGGTAATAAGGAAATCTAATTCAAGCAATTCAATATATGGCATTATTACTAGTGTGATTAACATTACCACACTGATCAGGTTGGACAACAAACCCAGTGCCAACTTTAGGACAACTGTATGAGACAACACGGAAGGAAACAATCCCCTTCCTTAATATCAACACATTTCAAAGCTCAGGTTGTAGCTACCCAAATCCCGGTGTGTTATCAAACTGCTACTGATCATAACTACTGCTTAAATTGTGTGTGTATATATTTTCCAAGGCTGAGATGATGTGGTATTTGAGTCCAGTACTCAAATAACATCAATCAAAGAAACTACTTCAAACTTCATTGTTGAAATACTGAAAAGCTGTATTTCAGAACACTTAAATCAACTAGGAATGGATGCGTATTAATGTTGTACTTAAGCTAGGTGTTGCTTTGCAATGAGCAAGGGCAGTGTAGTCATGGCTCTGATGTATAAGATGGCCCATCCAAGTTGGATTATTTAAACTTGCAATAAATAGACGTATTTTCTTGGAAAAATATCTATTGTTATAGTAAAACTTGAGTTTCCTTTCGAGCAAGATTGTATGATTACTCGTTTATATTGTTCTTTCCGCAGGAATTTACACACCCCCTGTTTGCATCCTGTTATTCACTCGGAGCTTCCCTTCCCTTCACTACACTGTTTCCCTAGTGGTGGCAAAGCAGGTCTAACTGCAGCCAGGGCACACCGTGGCCTCACTGAATTGTCGCTCAGTTCAGGTGTACGGGTGACCCTCCAGATCTCTTTCTCTGGTATTGCACTGCCTTCCCAGACCACTGGAAATGCAGGGCAGTGTGGGGATCTGTCTGGCTTGTTACTAATTATTTCCCTCCCTTCCACCTTACTCTATGTTGTCTTCTGAAGATGCATCCACACCACTAACACACACAAGTACATTTATATTTTTCCCAAAATTGCATATACTTGGATTTTTTTTCTTCTTTTAAGTTTAAACAAAGCACTAAAAACCAAACAAAACAACCAGACAAATTGCTCAGGGCATACTCAAGGCCATGTATAGTCTCAGTGTCACACTGTGTGATGCACTTGTTAAAATACTGATTCACTGGGTTTACCCAGAATCTACTAAATCACCACATGTAATTCTTACATGCAATGATGTTTGAAAACCAGTAATGTAAAGGATCCAGAATTACAGACAATATAATTGATGAAGGAATGATACATGTAGGTAATAAAATTCTACTGTGAAATACACTGGGCCAGAATAAAAGAGGAATAAGCTCATTATGGAGAGTCAGCTTTGTAACCAGTATTGTTAACTCCTCGATGAGCCCCTTAAACTACCGCATTCTTTACCAAAGAGCCTTTAGAATCTTTTACTTGAGGGGTCAGACAAGGTCACATGTCTAATCATGTGTGCACGTGTGTGTACACACAATATAATGCATATATTAAATGCATATACAAGTGTTTCTGCTTCAGAGGGTACTAACCATGTTACTCTGGCTACCTGCAAGTAGAATCAAATCTAAACAAGGGACAACTTGTACATGGTTTCCTCCCTTTTCAACAGCACAGAGAGGAGCAGGAAATGGAAATACAGAATGACTCAAGCCAATAAATTTTTACAAAGTCAAGGAGTAATGCCTCCCTGGCTTCCAGTGCATAAACTCGTTCAGGGCGGAGACCTCATCTCATTTGTCAGGGACAACTCGGGGGACAAAGCATGTGAATAAACACAGAGAATCAGGGGAGCTCTCCATGGAGCCAGAAGCAACAACCTACAGTGGTGGCTTGCAAACTGCCACAGGCATCTGGTCCCAGCACCAGATATTAGGATTCCTCGGGGAGGCGAGGGGCTCAAGAATCCGCACTGTTCACAGCTTCCCGGATAATGCTGCCTGCCTGGGAACTACGCCTCTGAGGACCTCAATTCTCAGAGAAATCCTCAGAGCTTAACCCTCTTTTCTGATTGCAAAAAAATAGAGAAGTGCCTGAGAAATGGTCAGAAAAAAATTAACACCTGTGTCAGCAATCTGGAAATCTGGGTTCTGGTTTCAGATCTAACAAAAATGACCACATAGAGTTATAGGCACTCCAAAGGAATAATGTGTGATACACCTGCAGGATCAAATGGAAAACACACACACACACACACACACACACACGGGGAGAGGGAACTGAAACCAAGGGGCCTGCTACGAAACCTGTAGATACGGACATTTCTCTGAAGGTACTGCCCTTAAGTCGGTGTCTATTCCTTAGACCGTAAATACTAAGCTACCTAACTGTTGTGCACAGCAAGTCTATGTAAGCAGAAAAATAAACAGACGCTCAGAATAAAGACACCAACACAGGTCACCATGAACCCAAAGGAGAACTAATGGCTTTATAATATTCTGAACATAAACTATAGCTCGATTATCTGTAGGTAAACTGATAAGTGTGAAACTTCCTGGTGAACTAAACCAGCAGCATCAACACCAGCTGAGGGCTGGTTAGAAATGTGCAAACCCTTAAGTCACACCTGAGCCTCCCGAGCATCAATCTGCATCTTTTTATTTTTTAACATTTGTTTTTTTTCACATTTCAAAGGGAAAGTCAGATTTACAGAGAGGAGGAAAGACAGAGAGGAAGATCATCCGTCCATTTATTCACTCCCCAAGTGGCCATAATGGCTGGAGCTGAGCCGATCTCAAGTCAGGAGCCCAGAGCCTCTTCTGGGTCTCCCACGCGGGTGCAGGGTCCCAAGGTTTTGGACCTTCCTTGACTGCTTTCCCAGGCCACAAGCAGGGAGCTGGATGGGAAGCGGGGCTGCTGGGATTAGAACCGGTGCCCACATGGGATCCTGGGGTGTGCAAGGCGAGGATTTGGCCCGCTAGGCTACCGTGCTGGGCCCACCAATCTGCATCTTAACCAGATCCGTGTCTGTGACTAGAGTGCATGTTAAAGTCTGACAAGTATTATTACAGGCTACTCAAATGAGCCCTCGTATTAAGGTGTACGAAACAACAGGACATTTTGAAAGAATTAAACAACCTAATCCAAGAGAACTCAAGGAATACTTCACATGCTGCAAACACACTGAAACATTAATTTTAAGCAAAACTTCCACCTAAAATATTTATGATGGTAACATTCTGTATTACGAGGGGTAACAAACACCAACTACCTAGCCAGCTCATGTTCCTGCAGCAAACAGTTAAGATAAAGGACCACAACTAAATATAAACTTTAAAAAACAACTACAAGCAGTATTAATCTGAAAAAAAAAATTGGTAATCACAGCACTAAGAAATTTTATCCTTGCCTGTTAAAAGACTTATAAAAAGCCGGAATGGAAGGGAGAAGGGAAGGATTTTAAAATTGCACATACTTCATTTGAGTATAACTTCAGCATATATGATTCTCAAAAATTAGATCATATACCGCATAAGGGGCTGCACCTGCTTGACGAAAAACCGGAAGGGTGGTTCCGGAATCACGTACAGTGGCATGGCTACTTCAGCTTCATTACTTAGCAACAGGCAAAAGATGTCACTTGTGGCCCGTTTTGTTCAACACAGAAGCAGCCAGATTTAATATAAGTATTTTCCGAATTATTGTAGAAAAATGTAAACTTGTAACTTACCATCAAAGAAGCTCTTGGCCCTCAGGTAGCTGACGCTGAGCCTCAGCACAGAGAGTTTGTCCAGCTTGCTGATAACATCTTGTGGGAAAGGCAGCAGGCTAGCTAAGCGGTCCAACTCCGTGTTCAGCCGGTCTCTGTGTCTCTTGGAAGGATTCGACTTGATTCCTTCAGCCGGAATCAGTTTTACTCTGAAAAAATAATAGCATAAAAATCCTTTTTAAATATAGGAAGGGTAAGTTGCTGCTACATGAGAATATTTTCTCACATATTTCTCTAAGTCAACAAACTTCTAAAGTCTATTTCAAGTTTACAAAAATCTTCCCCCAATTTTCCTTTCATATCTTAAGAAAAACAAAGTGTAAAATTCTCCACGTGCCTTACTATAAAGCTTAGGAAGTCATCATAGGAAAACAGTAAATCCCACTTATAGCTTCACATGTTCGTGGTAACGAGCCTACTAGGATGTTTTCCCTTTCAAACACGGTTAGTCATTGTAGGGAGAAGTAATATGAAATAAATAATGAATTATGTGAAAACCATGCCTCCTTTCCTATCTTCCACAAAAAGCACACTGGCGTTATTCGGGTTAGCTTTTGCTGCTTATGTATTAACAAACATTAGAGATTCACTGTGATTATTGTCAGCTTTTGCTTTGACGGGGCAGCAAGTCTACGTCATTCTTAGCTTTCACAGTCTGTCTCTCAATCAGAAAGTTCAATGAAGCCCCCCCCCACCCCAACTTGCCATGATTTTCATCAGAGAAAAGCGAGCAAGGGTATGGGGGCAGCAGGTAAAACACCACGGGGTGGGAGACCTGCAAACAAAGCTGGAGTGCTGGGTTCAAGTCCTCCTCTGCTTCCAGCTTCCTGGTGGTGTATACAGCAGAGGATGGCTCCAGTCCTGGGGTTCCTGCCACTCTCATGGGAGACACAGACTCAGTTCCTAACTCGAGCCTTTGGCACAGCGAGTGAATCAGTGGATGGAATGTCTGTCTGTGTTACTCAGTCTCTCTGTCTTAACGAAAGATTTTTTAAAACAAAACTATACTAATGTGTAGGAGTGAGACATCAGTTCAGAAATGAGAAGCTGAACACCTTAATGCAAAGGACTTAGCCAGAATCTCAGAGCAAAAATGAATCACAGAGTGAAGTACAGATCAGACATCCATGTGAAAAGATGAACAGAGAAAACATCGGACGGCCAAGCCAAGCGTTTAGGGACTCAGCCTCCCGGTAGCTAGAATCACAGAGCAATCTTACAACAAAAACACTTTATCAACAACTGAAATGTAAATTCTGTTCTCTTATAAGGCAGGAATGAGTTCAGTGCTATGAATGGATCCAATCAGAAGATTTCTAGACAGTTCACTTCAGCCTTCTTTTGTGGAGAAAGAATGAAGAAAAGTAAATATGGAATCTAACATACTTTTCACATTGTCACTAGTGAGTAATTTCTGTAGCCCTCCTCAATTTTTCTCTATTACAGAGAATAGAGAAAAATAGTCATTTATACCAAATGTTATTTATATCAAAAAGGTTAATAAGCTGACAATAGATACTTCCTCCAGACTATGTGCATAATTTCATATTTAACAAAAATTGGTGACCGTTTCCCTAGCTATTTCCCTTTAATCACATTGCATTTAAAAGAATTAAATTCAAGTCATATATAATTCCTGCATTCCTCCAACTGACCAACTTACATCTCAGCCTTACTTACAAGGCTTGCCTATTTCATTACATAACTCCTCCCTAGTTAATCACTAGTTAACAAACCTCCAACCATGGTTCATATCCTGGACAGCCCAAGAAAACCTTATCTTACTAAATATTCAAATGGTGTTAACAGAGGCTAAGGTCCAGGAACAGCCATCTGGAGAAGATGTTTCCAGAAAAGGTGGCATCTGTGACGGGTCCTGAAGGATGAGCAGAATTCCTGAGAGGTCTCTCACTGCAAGAGGGAAGCACAGGGCCCCAGAGGCAGAGGGGGAAGATGGCTGGGGACAACCAGCCTCTCTCGGCTGAATTAGCCTAGCAACTCCTGTTTGCTGGGGCTTCCAGCTAGAGCACAGACAGAAACAAATAGATACACATGTAACTTCTCCGCGGGTGAGAACCATTAAGAGACATCCAGCAAGGTGAGCAACTAAGGAACCATGGAGGTGCTGGTACTGACAGCACTAAAGACGTGCAGCCAGACAGGTGATTCTGATGACAACATGTGGTCCAACGTCTCCTCACAGTAACAGTGGGGAACTGGACTGTGGTACCTGGGAGTCACTTTGAGGGCTGAGCAGGGGCTGAGAGGATTAGTTCTGTGTTCTAACAAGCTGACTTTGATGCCAGCGAACACAGAAAGCAGGGTGGGGCTGGCTGAAGTTAGAATCTTACCACCAGGAACTTCTTTTCTAAACCATATACCTGACTATGCCACTCTTCTGATGCAACAGCTGTAGACTGGCACAGGATCTACACATGTAGCCTCTGTCTTCATATTTTCCACCGTAAGCGTCCCTTACGTAAGTGTCTGTTACATCCCAAAGCTCAGAAATCACTTCGATTACCAATAGCTGGCATCATCTCCCTGCTTGGCCTCTAAGCAAGGCACTGATGAGAAGTTCACCCTGGCCTCCACCACCAGCGGCATGGGAATTATGCCCGTTTTACTTGACTACTGAAATCTGATGCAAATCTCTTACACAACAGTTCCATTGAAAGAGTTACAGCAGTAACTCCGCATCAATTCAGAAGTGTGTATAGCTGATTCCTGCACTTTTGGCAGCTTTCCAATTATGGTTCCTAATCACTGAAGCCAGACAGGCTTGAAGAAGGCACAGGAATTGGAAGACAGCCTTCAGGAGCCATCACCACTGGGTCAGCTCTTCCTGGTACTCAAGCCTGCACCAGGCTCTGACACCATTTTCTTGCACAGTGAAATGCTGTCCATGTCTCCAACATGTTATCATCCATCTTATGAAACACTTAACAAGAGATGCAATTCCTATACATCAAGTGTGAAGCAACCCAACTGTGTACACCTGTTTTCCTGTGACTCTTATTCCTATGTAGATAAAACTATTTTTGCATCCGTAGTGCCCTGGCATGGTACTCGACACCCTACCTACCTATCAGCTTGCAGAGTTTGTGTCTCAAAAAATTCAATGAAGCTCCAACAGTTTGCCATGATTTTCATCATGGCGGACTCTGGGTGTGTGCTGGCTAGACGTGTGGTGTGCATGACTGCAGCTGACCAACAGTGCCGAAGCAAACTGAAATGGCACAGGAAGCAATGGAGGGAAATGATGAGTGAGGATTTGTGGCTCAAAAGCAAACCCCTAACTCTGTGTGTGGAGGGAAGCCAGGGCCAACAAGAGGAATGGTGACCGGAGGACAAACCTCCAGGACGGTGTGGAAGAGGCACAGGCAGAGATGGCTGTCACAGGAAGGAGGACAGGACGGGCATGAGAAGCAGGTTACGAGATTCTGAAGTCATAGAACAAAATCACCTGCACTGAGGAATTCAATAAGGGCAGGGCTGAGAAGCACCTGGGGGACTTAGCAATGCACACCCACTGTGCCTTTCTGCCCTCAGATCATTAAAGTCAAAGCAATGCATCTGACACATTCTTCACAACTGTTTTGCAAACACAATTCATCCATATTCACACGTCAATGATGTAAACCTAAGTAATAATGGAGAGTAATGCTCACAGTTGATGTGAGTTACGCTAATACTTGCATTTTGAGTTGTCTGAAAATCCACATTTGAGTACATTGCCAGTCATCATCTAAATAAAAAGCAACACTGGAATTAGAGAAAAGCATTTCTCCAAGATTGGACTTGGGATTTCTGCTGGTCAAAAGTCTCCAGAAAAGAGGTACTGTGGGACAGTGACCAGGCAAAAGGGTAACTTCTTTTTTAAAGCGTAACCTCAAAAGTCCTGTCCCAACCTGTGCGTCAGAATTGTGAAATCACACCTCCAGCTGACTGCACGCCACGCTTCTGGGAGAGAAGCCCTGTGAGCTACACCTTCAGGTGGCAATGGGTACAGCAGTGTCCAGTGCCAACTGGCTGCTAACTTCAATAAAGCCTTTTTTTTCTTTATTTTTGAGAACCTTTACATGGTTAATTAAGGCAAAAAGTTCAAGGGCTACAGGAAAGTGGGTAAGACTATTATTTCCACATTTTCTTCTTTTTTTGTATCTGGTGTAATGGGGAGATAAAGGGAGAAGCCCCACCCAGCTCCCACCCATCCCAAGTCCCCAATGTGGGGTATGCTCTGAGGGTCTTGCTCAAGTGGTTTTGATAGTTCAACAGTTCTGAATTGGTGCCAATCTTGCCATTCCAAGCACGATGAAGTTGCTGCAGAACCCACTAATTGACATAGTCCATCCTAGAGTCCTTGTTTGCCCAGTTTTTCACTGTCAACATGGCTGGGGTAGTTAATTGATTAGTTCTGTCCTCTGTTGTGGTGCCAGGTGTCCTCTGCTGGTTCCGATAGACTGCCATATCCTCCATGCGCACCTGACTGTGCTGTCCCTGCTCCGTCTGAGCCTCTGAGCTCAGCTCTGGCACTTGTACTCCCATGGAACTCGCAATAAAGCCTTTTTAACATCCACCACGATGTGAGCTTCAACATCTGCCCACAGTGCTTGAACCAACATTGCTAAAATCAGCTCCATTGGATTATAATGTATCTGTAAATGTCTATGCATTCATCATCAGACCAAAAAGATATCAAAATGCAGTGTTAGTCTTCCTGTGAAATCAAAGGACATTTGCAAACGAGATTCCCTTTCTCAAGAAGTTCTGAGTTTGCTCAATTGGCTTTTCCTCTGATGACTGAACGTGCTGCCTTTAGTCTCCTTATTAACAACTTCATCATCCTTGGTTCTAGTCCTTGTGCTGGAATGTCCTTTCATGCATAGTCTCGGAACGCTGGGCACTCTCTCCTCTCCATATCGGCTAAGATGGCACTCAGTGGTGAGGAAGTCTGAAGTAGTGACATTCCTCCACAATACCCCTCTCCCATTCCACCATGCCCAGTACAGCCCAGCTCTTTCTTAACACTGTTCAGTCTTCATTTCCTGCCTTTAGTTTCAGTGCATACTTATCTCAGAAAATTAATTCTGAATCTCCAAAGTAAAGTGTGTGCTGAATGGAATTTCATTGTTAGCTGAGAACAGTGGTGTGTGCTGCTTCTTACTGGGGTCACTTGGAGTGAGTCAGAAGTTTTCTGCTGATCCCCTGGTCCCCGGCTAGGCCCTGCATTTCTGAAGGTCCTGACTCGCCACGGTTTGTTAACCAAACTGGAAACCTTGCGCTATCAACAGTCCAAAACTTTCTAGAAGACTGAAAATTTGCAAAGTGACAGGAGCAAGAAACTGCTATTGCTTCTATGATCTCCCCCGCCCCTTCTATGCAAGGACAGTTTTCCTCTCCGGTATTTCCCCATGGAGGCCCAGGAGTAACTTCTCTCCAAGAATGGGAACAATCTCAAATGGCAGTCAATGGTAAATCAGGACATCTCAAGTACTTCCTATGCGCACAGCGCCAGGAGAGCTCACGGTGACGAAGACACCTAAAAGACAGTTCCAGCTTGTTCATCCTGTACCAAGTAAGACTTTTTTTTTGGAGATGTGACATCTAACTGCAGTCTAAAAACAGGCAAGGCCCTTTCGCTTTCATCCTGTGAGAATGAAAATTCTCCAGAAAATCACACCCAAACAGAAAAAAGCAAAGGACTGACACACCAATTCTGTTTTCAACAAAGCTAAGCGACAGCTAAACCAAGATGCAAATAAATACAAAAGTGAAAAACAGGTAGAAAAATAATGATAATAGCATACTTCATGATATTACATAATTTTATTCTGACAGTAAGCAATATTTATGTAGTAAAAAAAGTAACATTGCAAGTAATTTGTTAAATCCACATAGTAAAAAAAATGTAATATTGCAAGTGAGTTTAAGTCAAAGTTGTGAGAAAAATAATACTGGGAGATTTTAGAAAGACAAAAGAAGTTAAGGAAAGACAAATGAGTACTCAAATCCAAGTTGCCACAGTATAATGTCAAAACATAAACCTAACATGCCAACCTTCAGATATTACTATCTATCTGCATGTACATATTTTAATTTTAATGTTCAGGTGTTACTTAACATTGATGTATTTTTAAAGGACAATTCATTAAAAAAAAAGATGGAAAATTAGATGACAAAACAAATCGACATGTAAAAGACACTGCAGGCAGAAAATCTGAAAGTCGACACGTTCGTTACTGCTAAACACGAGTCCACTCCCAACGCAGCAGCGCCAGCTCAACTAACCAACCCAAACTTCGGCCTATGAAATCAGCATCATCTATGAACAAAAGTGCAAGGGAGCAAACACACTCACAAAATGACAATGAAAGGAGTGTTTTTTTTTCCAGAGCAGTTTGACACTATCTGAGTATAATATTTGGCTCAATCTTTAAAGTAAACATACTTCTCTGGCCCAAGTTTTCAATCCTGGGAACTTTTCAAGAAAAAAAAAAAACCTCATAAAATATATATGTGCCTCGGGGTGTCCTCTGGAATTTCAGCTAAATACTGGAAATCTGGAAATACCAGCACTGCCTCCTCAGGGTATCATGCAGTCATTAAAAGCAATGCTTAAGGCAACAGGGTGGCAGGTAGCTAGTCAGAAACTGAGTAAAATGGAAATAAATACAACCGGTGAGACGAACAAGTAGAAATCATATATTAAAAAAAGCAGATAACTGATTTTAGCTACCACACAGAGGAGAGACAGTGGCCCAGCCGAATCCCCAAGACATGGGGACACGTGCATACCACTGCACGCTACTGGCAAGTTGCTAAGGACACGGAACTGTGAGCCAATGTCCAGCTCAGCTCCTTCACTGACCAGCTGAGTGAGCAATGTGGCATGTGACCCCCAGGCTCCTTAACACACACATACACACACACACCGCTGCCTTTCTTGGGTATTAGCAGAATATCACAACATGATGTAAGTCAAGCAGGGTGCATGACAGTGTCAAAGCATCCAGAAAGAAGTAATCTGTTAGGGTCACAATGAGGAAAATCAGTTCAAGGCACAGCCAGTAAAGACGTGTGTCCTTGTTTTTAACTGTTCACCGAGAGGAGAACAAGCAGGAGCCGCGCCGGCTGCCTCACCCGGGAAGTGGCACATCTCGGCAGTGTCTGGAACTGGGAACAGAATCAGAGGCTGCCTCTGACTGCTTCCCAGCAGAATCGACGGCGCTGTGAGATTCCTAGCTCAAAGACTTTAAGAACACAAGTGTGTTTCCACTTCGTGTGAATCTGTGGCAGTCTTGGCTGGTCCCAAACCACTTCAGTTCTGTGGGTTGGGGCTGCAGGAGCGGTGGTGTGGGTCCATGCCACCTCGCTGTCTTGGACAGACTTGCTCAGATCTACCTCCTCGGGAAATGCAACCTCCCCTTCCAGTGCGGGACCTGTGCTCTCTGTTTTTATGTCCTGTTTCTCCTCCTGCCATTAAATGTAACTTGTAACTAAACACTTTGAACTGTCTGTCCCAGAAGCACCGTGCAAAAATGGCCAACAGTCACGAAGCACATGCTACCTCAACAAAGCTGTTTACAACAACAAGGAGGGACAATTGGGTGACAGAAAGGACCTGTCCCTTGCCTTTAGATCCTATTTGAAAAAAAAAAAACAGCACCATGCCACGATTCTGGGAAACATGTAATGTGTATTATATAACACAGCAACACTCAGTAAGTCAATATTATATAACTGAGGTTAATGATGTTTATAATACAATGAATACAATGTAACAAGAATAGCAGGAAAGACAAAGCTTTCCCATTAATATTAGCATGCTTAATAAAGTCAAATCTTTTCTCAGCATGCATTTTAACAGAGTATCAAGTAAGGTTCAGAATTCACTTCCAGTTCAGACCCTCCCCGATGGCTAACTTGACTGTCAACACTGCACTGTCCAGGGCACATGCCATTTATTCAACACTTGCTAGTTGCCACCATCTAGTGCTTTGCTGAGACACCATTAAAAGTGTTTCTGCACTGATAAAACATCAATAGAATGAAACCATATCTAAAGTTGTTATCATTTAGAGAAAAAAAGATTTCAGTTTCTTCTTTAAGATGTTCAGCCATCTTCACAAGATAAAACGACTGAAATACAAGGAAAGGCTTCCGTCTCAAAAAGGGAAAGGAGCAGGGTTTCAATAAAAACTCTTGGCTCTATTTTTTGAGCAGGACTGCTGAGGAGGACGCAACAAGCTGGGGGAAGGTGCAGCGGAACCTGTCCCTGAGGGCATCTGTGCAGTACAGGAACTCCCGTCCACTGCAAGGCTGCTCGGTTCCACATCTCCACCGAGGAAGGAAATACTGAGAGCCTGCCACGCATTCCCTACTCTCTTGGGCTTCAACGTAACACGTTTAAAATGATTTCTTACAAATAAAGATACTTTCTCAATGTGGGACCGGCCACTAGGGGGAGTATATTTTGCTTTATGAATTCAACTACAGATTTCAAAAGTGTTTCAGATTAAAATTGCATCCTTTACTTTATCCCAACATTTTATGGATTTACTTAGTGAGGGTGTTCTTTTTTTTTTTTAACAGTTCTACATTTCTGCTAGTGTATTTTTCTGTGGAAGTAAAATAAATGGCTCTCCCCTGAGGAGTGTGACAGCCTCTTCAGCACAAACAAGAGGCACTTTCACCAGACAATGCTGTAGGATCCATTAGCTACAAATTAGTATTTTAATTTAGAAGCTCACATTAAACTTAATGCTTGTTCTGCTGGCAACACTCCTAAAATGAACTTCGATGAGCCAAATTATAAACGTGACTATACTCACTCCATCAAGAATAGCAACACTTTCAATCCATAATGTCAATGATGCCACCAGGGCTTCCTTACACAGCAATCTGACACCTAAGGCATCCGGATCATTAGAAGCAATGTACAGTGTTCAGCAACGAGCTGATAAAGGTCTAATCTAAATAAATAAAACAAAGCCCAGAGCACGTTCGTTACATTACACTGTCATCGGTTATTAAACACAAGGACCCACTGAAGCCTCAGGAAGTAGACTAAAAGGTCTTGTTAAGGTAATGCAATCAAAGGGACAGCTTGCACAAACAAGCAGAGTGTGTCAAAATGTAAGACCTTTCATTAAATATTACCTGGAAACCAAAGCTGCTGACCTTTCCAATGAGCGCCTAACTAGCTCAGCGACTCCAGTTTACAAAGGCATCAGTGCCACTCGGTGGGACAGGGACTCAAACCCGCTCCCTTAAACCCTCACAAGGCAGATCTTCACATTCTGTGGCCACACACAACCCTCCCACCTCCACCTCCCACCACACTGGTGACCCAGGCGTATTATATCGGCCAACATACAGAGCAGGTATCTGGGAGGCCTCCCAATTGTATCCATTCAGGATAAACTGCAAACAGGTTTTTCTACAAGAGCCCACTCTACAGAACGAAAAGCATTGTAAACCAGTGTCAGAACTAGCTGCCAGGGCAGAGCACTGGGGACTGGGTCATGCTGCTGGGAGCCCCACAGCACCACCACCAGCGCAACTCATGATCGGAGCTCAGGTAAGGATGAGTCTCTGTCGATGCCGATCCAGAAGGCTGCATTATACCGAGGTTCTGAAGCAAATGAAAACTGCACAACCATGAAACTTTTCTACCCAAAGCTGGTTTGAAATATCACATAACCTCCTGGTTTGCAATAGCGACGGTGAAGGTTTTTTTTTTTTTTCTGATACACATTCCTAAAAACTGTTGGTACAAATCTCAAGAATATAAATGCGAACACCGTCAACTCAAAAAACAAAATCTGTCCCAAGCAAGGAGTCTCTGGTTTTCCTCAAAATCATTTGAACAATCTGCCTTCTCCACCCCACCCTCCTCACCAAAGCAAACAGAAATCTGCCTTTGGGATCACTCAGCCAGAACTGGCACCACTCTCACATAGGGGAGAGGAGGCATCAAGGGTGGCTACTAAGCATGCAAACTTCTCTCTTAACAAATCTTTACAAACTCTAAACGCCCTCCCTCCCTCCCTGCCCGAAACACCGACACCGCAGCGGACCTGCGCGCTGCAACTGCCACCTGACACCAGCCCCACGCAGGTGGCCCAGCCGGACACCCGGGCGCCTCATGAAATCAGCACGAAGACTGAGTGGCACGAGGCGCCAGCTGTCACACACCGAAAACGACACCTTCGCAGGCGGGCACTCAGTCTTTTCCTGGGAGGCAGGAGCGTGCTGAGGGAGCTCCTGGGGCCGGCTCGCCCCCAGCGTGCATCCCAGGAAAGGCAGCGCTCAGCTCAGCCCAGGCCAGGCGCACAGCACCGTGCAAGGGGATTTCAGGGCAGGCTTAGGAGCGCTAAGCCACGGGCACCGCGGGCTAGCTCAGGGCTGTCAGCGACTTAGCACCCGTGCAGGGCACTGCCGGAGGGCTCGCGCGCCCCAGAGACCCTCGGGGAGTGAGGAGGATGGCAGAGAGCGAGGCGCGGGAGAGAAGGGATCTAGTTTTAAAATGCACCCTCCACAACCGGGGACTGGAGTAGGGAGAACAGGGCGCTGAGGAATTGGGGGGAAAAAAAAATCCAAGTCGGGTCTCCACTCCCGGGTTCGGCGGGCCTAATCCGTGGGGTTCCCGGGGATTTTGGGGGCGGGGACACTCACGTTTTCTGCACCGGCTTCCGCCGCTTGCGGCTGGCGTAGGTGATGTTGGCGCCGCCGCTGTTCATGGTGCCCGGTCCGCAGCCGCTCCTCCCCCAGCGCCGGCCGCACGGTCCTGGAGACCTGGTGGCAGCTCGGGGACGCCGGCGGCGACAGCAGTGGACGTCGCGCTCTGGAGGAACCCCGCGCGCGCACGCCCCACCTGCGCCCGTCCAGGGGCGCTGCCCCGGCGCGCCCCGCAGGAACACGGAGCGCACAGGCGCGCGCGCCGGGACGCACAGGTGCCTCTTCCAAAGGCGGCCCCCGTTGAGGTGGGAGGCGGCCCGGCGGCGGAGGAGGGGCCTGCGCCTTCTCTCCCAGGAGCCTGGCCCGGGGTCGTCGTGCCCGGTGGCGCCGCGGTCTCCGGGACCCTCGCCGCGGCCCCCTTTAGGTGAGGCAAGGCGCTGCCGCGCGCCTGCCGGGGCTTCCCCGGTCCTGGTGCTTCCCGCCCGCGGAGCTCGAGCGCCAGCCGCCCGCCCGCTCGCCCGCTCGCCCGCTCGTTCCCGGGGCCACCGGCTTCGCTGCGCTTGGAACGGGCTGTCCCGGACGGACACGGGCACCGGGCGTCGAGCACTCCCCGACTTGGGCGTCCGCCGCCCGCCGCCGCGCGCGCCGGCTCAATGCAAGAACGCCCCCGGCCCCCTCCGCGCCCCGCCCCGCGCGAGGCCCCGCCCCGTCCCGCGGGCTCCGCCCACTCGCTCTGAGTCCCTCGAGGGCCCCACCCTTCCTCGGGCGCGTGATGACGTCGGTCGTCCCGGCGCCCTCCGGTAGCCATCTTGGTGAGGTCCGGGGAGGGCCGGAAGGGCTCCAGTGTTTTCTCCACCTGGGAGAAAGGTGTGACCTGGGATTCTGCCTAGGCCAGCCCTTTGTAGCCAGGCTGCCTCAGGAGATGCCAAATCAAGAGGTTTAACCGCGCTTATGTTACAGAAAGTGAGTCAGCGAACTTACTGCTAAGAATTATTACAGAAAGCTAGCAAATACCCAAGGGACAGAGTTGTCCTGCGGGAGGAGTTCCTAAAGCCACATCGGAGTTCATATTTGGAGGATAGGTGTGGCCTTGATTAAAAAATCCAAAAAGCCTCTACACTAGGAACAAATACAGAACGCTACAACACAATGCTTTTTTCTCTCAGTTATAAGAGTTGGAGGAGGGAGGAGCACGCTGCAGGTTTAAGGGAACTGGAGCTGGCTCCTGGTCTACTAGGGTTGTACTGGAGGGGAGCTTGAATAAGAAAGGAGTAGGAAGTCGTCTTGGAGAGGAAAACCGAAGGGGCTGTGCAGGAATTTCAGGAGTAAATCATGATGTTTTGGTGGAAGATCCAATTTGGATGAAAGAGGTACAGCAGAAAAGTTTGTGTGGGAAAACTTCTGGAAGGAAGGTGCGCAGTAGGAGAGAGGAGAAGCAGAGAGGAAGCTGGCACAATCATGAAGTGAAAGTCCAGGAAAGTGGCAGGGATGGGAGAAGAGAGAGAACAGAGAAGAGCTGGGAGATAGGGGATGAGGGGCAAACACACATGGCCCCAACATGTCTGATTCCTTCAGTGCTACCAGCCGAGGTGAGGCGCTCAGCATGATTCCTCATGCACCCTCCACGCCTGTATGTGAAGTGTTTTTCAGGATATTTCTATCAGTGAATCGGTCACCTAAAATCCAGCTCATCCAAAAATCAGGAAATGGAACTCAACATTTTTTTTTTTTTTGTAGCTGAAACCCTACTCTGTCCAGCATTCTGTAGATCCATCTTTGAGATCAAGCTGAGAATAAGATTAAACCCCTCGGTCACAATATAAAGGTCTTCCAGAAAATACAATTGGATTTTTTTTCTTTACGGTATTCCTAATTCATGTCTCTGCACCAACTCTGCTGGTGCCCAGGTCAAATGCCATGTTAACCAGGATTTCCTGGATGCTGTCTGTACCTATGTTTCAATTCAAGAGACATTGTGAGACCATCTCCTCATTCATTGCCAGGAGTCAAGTCAGTCCTGAGAAGACGAAGACAAACAAAACCCGAACTGTATCATCCTTTTGGGAAAGAATCATGGGTATAATGAAGTACACGATTCTACGTCACCTTCTAGTGGATGATTTTGATATAATCACAGAGGCAAAAAAAAAAAAAAAAAAAAGCTTTCCTGAGACAACAGTGGTTGAGGTTGTATCCTTGAGAGGAACACGGTTACCTAGGAGAATGGTATTCCAGGTTGGCAATGGCTCTTGGAGGGAAGGAGCCTGCCTGGGCACTGTTGGGGATTAAAAGAACTACAACATAAGCAGAGTTCAGTGGGGATTATCAAGATTGTCTTTCCAAAAAGTTGCCATGTCTTCAGGGTGCAGGGCAGTTGAAACGGGGACAAGTGGAATGGAGATCTCCACAGGAAACCACTGGGAGAGCCCAGTTGTTGATACCGGAGTGGAGATGATGTAATCGGCTCAGTAGACATTCAGTAGCAAGGGAGAAGAGTGTTGTAAGAATGTAAGAACAATAGCTTACTGGTCTGTGCAACTGGTTGGGTAATCATGGTAGAGTCTAGTGGAACAGGGACTGTTAATTTAGACATGTGTCTACTGTTGGCGGGACCCTTGAGACATCTGAGAGAAGACGTGGAACAAACTCAAAGAAGACATATAAATTGGTGAAATAAACCTGAAGTCACTTGCATTGAAACAAAGGAGGAGGCATGAAGGTGTCATGCAGGATGCGAATATGTGCTAGAAAAGAATACTAGAGCTCATCTCTGAAAGATTGACAATCACCACACGGACCTGCCTCCCCCTGGCCCCATCTATCAGCTTGCTCAGAAATGAAGGTCCTGCAAAACAGATTCACAAAAGAGTTCCTAGAATTAGCGCAAGGGAAATAAAAGGGTTCTATGTGACAGGGGACAATGTGCAGAAATGCTCCGAGTGGCTAACAGCATCAAATGCTATTGAGAACTTCTTCCACAGTGAGGAATGCAAAATGCCGGCCTTGGCCTGTTTTATGTGGGTCATGGATGGATTTGTTGGATGCTCGGTTGGTGGCAGAATGAGCCCACACTCTCACTGAACTGGAGGCCGTGTGGAGTTAGAGGCATCTACAAGTAAATCATCTCCCTCACCTCTGGCAAGGGACGCCAGATAGTTTCTCTTAGGACACTTCCCAGGTGCAGAGTTGCTGCCACCTAGACTGTGCCTACTTCCTATGTCACCTGTACGTTCTGCTATTGTAAAGTTAAAACAGAAACTTATCAAATAAAAAAACTGTGAAAGGGAGAGATGTTAAATGGAGGTGTTTTAGTTTGGTGCTTCAGCAGGAGGAAGAAAGGCAAGTGGTGATAATGAATGTTAGAAATTAAGATACTAGAAACAAGAAGGAATCAGTGTGAAGTAAGAATAGAAGATCAGTAGGTTAGATTGTAGCAGAAACGGTTCTTCCAAGGCTTTGTCAATGCAGGCAACCCACAGCGTCTCAGGGGACTGATGAGAAATAAAAAATCACCAAGTGTACCCAACTGATTCATTCTCTGAATGGAACATGAGTTCCCAGGTGGTTGTGCACAGTTTGAGGAGCTGTCCAGTAACCAAAGGAAGGAAGGCTGGTGGGTAGATGTAGCAGGCTGGCAAACTTATGTCAGATGGAAGTGATGGGACAGGAAGGCCATTCTAGAATGAACTGCTAAGGGACAGATTTTTCTTTTCAGTTGATATTCTTTATGTTAATTCCGGGATATCATAGAGTGATCTGGGGACTAGTAACAAAGAAAGGAGTTCATCAACCCTTACACCCTGGAAGTTTGATGGAGAACCTAGTAGGTCTCACTTGAGAGAGCATATCGGGAAGTTTGAAAGCCAACTTTCACTGTAAAAACACAGAACCGATTCCCAGAGAAGAGAAGGCATACTGGGAGTGAGGGTAGGGGCTACTTCTTATGGATTAGTGAGGCCAAGGACATTAAGTAACTATGTCTTACTTCTCTTATATTTCCACATCTCTGTTCTTACCCACAGCCAATCTATCTGAAATGTATAAAGTATAAAAGGACAATATCTCCTTAGCATGGGAACTTAAGTGTAAAAAAAAAGACATGTCGAAAACAAATTTATTGATTCTATTATTTATAGCTCCTGTTCAGAAAAGGGATGCAGTGTATTAAATTCAATGAACCAAGATTAACTACGTGGGTTTTTTTTTTAAATTATGCCCCCTTTAAGGGTTGTTATTTGATGCAGTGTTTTTCTTTATTGTATTGTGTTCCACTTTCATTTGCTTATTTTCTATGTTTGAATTTAGAATTGTTTTATTTATACAA
This sequence comes from Ochotona princeps, assembly GCF_030435755.1. Classification (NCBI taxonomy): domain Eukaryota; kingdom Metazoa; phylum Chordata; class Mammalia; order Lagomorpha; family Ochotonidae; genus Ochotona; species Ochotona princeps. The sequence continues at coordinate 34,300,152 of NC_080851.1, forward strand.
AGATCATATCATGATACATTTCATTACAAAGTCTTGTTGAAGCAATGGTCTTTGTACAGCAATTGCAATAAAATGTCCAGATTTAATTTCATTTTCATAGTGATGCTACAGCCTCCTTAACATTTTTTCTTATCATGTCAGTAAAACCTGTCTTTGTGGTATAGTGCTATTTTTAAAAAATTAGCTAACACTTTCTAGAAACTATTGTTTTCTATTTCTAATATCACAACTGCAGAAAATGGCTTTTCAAGAGTGGTTTGTGGCCACGTATTGAGATTTTAAAATCAATTATGAACATTTGAACTTTTTGCGTGGAAACAGGTTTGTTTTTCATTCCCACTTTGGTGAACTTTTAAACTACTCTGGTATATTGCTACAAAATTTTGAAGAGTGTCCAAGTGTTCGTTTTATGTATTAAAAATTTCAGTTCAAAAAGAAAAACTAAGAGCAAAAACAACCTTTTATGTTCCAGTTTGACATTTGGAGATGCATAATTATTTAAAGATTGACAGCTGTGTCAGTGGTGACAATACATCCACGAGGCACCCAGCTTTCACATAAGATAAAGCTTTAACACTTGCTCTACTCCTGATATTACAGAAAACAGATGAAACATAAATGTAGAAAAACACGCAAGTGACTTTTCTACACTTCTCCATATTGCGAACAACAGCAGCAAAAGCCCAAATTCCCATGGTGCTGCATGTGTAACTAAGAAATAAACACGCAGTTAGCGGTGTATTTCAAGATGCCAGCAGGTTCAGGCTGACCACAAATGTTCATATATACCAATATCTTACAAATACTTTTCCACTTGTTCTTAAACATGTGAAATTTCTCCTTTATCTTAAAATTGATCACTGGTTTGTGGCAGATTCTCTAATGCATCCTTAGTGAAAATTTACATCTCTGAGGCTAATGTGCTAAAATAATAGCATTTTTTTTTAATGTTGGGAAGAACTACTTCCAGTTAAATATTTCCCATGAAGAACTGTGCCCAGTAGATGCTGCTGACAGTGAAGTTAGGACCCTTCTCAATCAAATCCTCTGCCAAGCATCAGAAAAATCTGCCATTACCTGATTGGTGAGTCGGTAAAGATAAGGGAACCTGGTTACATATTTAATCAAAGGGACATAGCTGAGGTGGAGTGTCCCGTAAAATAGCATGCTCTCCACCCTGCTCTCTCAAAGAAAAGGCTACATGAATGACCCTTGTGAAAACCAGCTTTCCTGCCAGAACTCAGATGCAATTCCCACTTGACAGAATGGGTTGGGATTCAATTTATTCCCACCTCTTGGGTAAACCTCTTAAGTTCTTTCTATCGCTACTTTAAGCAGGATCCGTCCTGGTTATCTGACTTTGTATTTAAAGGATCACGTAGAGAAAACGTGTGTTGGGGGAAAATCTTGTAAATTGGGTAATTATTTTGGAGAACTTTGATGCTTAAGGAAAACCAAGTAGATTCTTTTTTTTTTATATATATATTCTATTTTATTGTGTTGTTGTTGACAATCTTTACATAGTTAATTACAGTTAAAGAAAGAAAAAGAAAGAAAAAAAAAAGGGTTCAGGGGGATAGGGAAGTGGGCAATACTATTATGTCCATATTGTTTCCATCTTGTATCTGAGGTAAAGGAGGATATTGAGGGATTTGTCATGTAAACAATGCCTACCTCAGCCCTATAGTTTTCAAATATGTATTTTGAATATATGTATTTTTTCCATAATAGTTATTTTGACACATTTTACAAGTGAACATGCTCCGATTTTGTGTGTGATTCACTAAAGAAAACCCCCATTGGAAAAGAGGTGAGGTCAACACACATCTATATTGGGAAAATCACCCATCTGATCCTGGTGACTGAACATGGAAAGTATAAGAAGGTACAACATGCAAACCCTGACTGCTTTTAAATATTCTTGAATAGCCCTGGCCTCAAGTGACAAAATCAGCAAGACCGGAGACTCCTGGGGAACTTGGTAGTACGATTCAACCCCTCCATAATTTGTTTCAAGTGCAGATATTGTCCATTTTAGCTTACGAAAATGACTGGTAGTCTGCAGAAATTTCCTCAAACATCTATAAGTATGCCCTGCATCAAACAGCAGTAAGGGAAATAAGCTTAGTTACAATTGATTGTAATTAAAAAGTAAGTTGTTCAAACTGAAGCTATAAACCAACTGTAAACTAGGTTGTGGTTGGGGAGCACATAAATTCTCAGTCTTTATTACTAAACTGTAGTATCATCCCACTGAAAATTTGTTTTAAATGAAATAGGACCCAGTAACTGTAATTTTATGGTCATGTCCTTTGAGCTCTTCTCAAAGAGATTGTATCTATCCATATGTATGTATATGTGTATATATATATATATGTGTGTATATATATATATTTATGAAGCCAAATATACTTTATACAACTAAGCATTACACCTCAAAGGCCAAGTCTCTATATGGTGTTTGGTCTACATTTTATTGAGACACTACACAACTTAGTTAATGGCCAGAATACTAACTGCTAATTAGATAATGACTTGTTTAAACCTGTAATGTCTGAATTCTGCATGACTCATTTCTATGGCATGAAAAATAGATGTCAAGTAGGCATTGCCAAACAAATTAATCATCAATTTGTCACTTGTCTTCTTTATTACATAGTTTAAAAGCAAACAAAAAGGATAACAAATAGAACAGGAATGTTGACTTTTATGATTTTTCAATTATTTTTAGTAGGATCATCTACAACTTATTATTTTACTAAAAATACCTTTTACATAGAATGACATTGTTCTTAAGTCGTTTTTTTAAGTTACACACATATGCACACACTCACAATCCTATAGGTGCAGCTTTAGAAGGAATCATTTTCATAAAATGCTAGGTAGCTTCTATGTATTTATAATTTATACTAATGACTTTGACACTGCATATTTTGTATAACTAAGATAGTGACCTAAATTTAAAATGATGCAATCTAGCACACTTGTTAAATAACAAATCAGATTTTTCTATGAAAAATTCTTCAAGGAAAGATTAATGATGTGCCATCACAATATTTTTTTTGTCTATCTCAACAAATATGAATGGGAAATTGAAACTTGTGATTTTAGTTCCCTGTATGGAAGGGGATCTTTGTAATCACTCACTAATATACCCTGTACACTTACATGCGTGTCTTACTCACACACATGCTTATAATCTGTATAATGTCCATATGGAGTAAAAACTTCAGTCTTTCACTAGACACAGGATTCAATAACAGACATGCTTGGCTCTGAGGATCAAGTATTTTCTCAGGTGAATCCTCCAAAACTTCTTCCTCAGACTAAGAAACTCATACTCAGCACAAAGAATTGTAAGGCTTTTAATATAAAAATGTATCTGTTAAAAATTAACATTTTGTGTTAACATTTCTGTTACTTTGGAAAATCAATGGGTGATACTGATGTAACTTAATCTGCTTATAAACACTTGGCTGATTTCATTTTGTTTATTTGTTCTTTATCATATGCATTCATTGTTTCTTGTATATCCTTTAGTACAACCCTCCATACTGAACCACTAGATCTAATGCATCCTAAGAACTTTCGTTCAACAGTCGCATTCCCTGTTTAAAGAAAACAGATCAGTCACAAATGATATAGCAGATACGAGGCGGACATATCTGCTCATCTTTAATTTGAATCTAGAATTTTTTGTATAAACAGGGCTTTACAATTTTCTTTTAAGGTAATAGTTTTTGTACTGAGTTGTGAACTGTGTATATAAGGAAATATTCGCAAACTTTTTTAAAAATACAGTTTAAAGTTATGGTGTCATGTAAGTATTACTGGTTCATTAAAATTCTACTTTGTACAAACATTTTATTTGAATAGCCCATGTTTCAACACTGAAGTACATACCTAGGAAGATTTAGTTAAAAGAGCTTTTGTTCTATTTTTCTTTTAGGTATTACTAGGATGTAAGAGGATTTGACATTCCAAATCTTTCCTCTTTTAATGTTTTTCCTATATAGAGTCAGCAGAAAATATGAATTAAAATTAAAATAAGATACAAATATTGCCATGTGGTTAGATCTCACTAACAGAAAGCAAACTAGTGATGCCAAGGGCTGTTTTAGGAGTCCCTGTCTCCATTTTAATGAGAAGGCTTGTGTGATGCTGACATTAAATGGATTAAGCAGCAAGCCTGCTGAGAAAAACACTCAGAGGTATTAAACCCTCACAGTGTTGGTTTAACTGTAAGTACTGTAAAATAAGATTAAGTCCAAGGTTAGAAGAACTTGATTTGACATAAGACTAAAAGGTAACAATATTCACAGATGTCTGAATTAATGCTTCAGCGGAAAATATAATTACCACACGATTTGAAAATCCGTCTCCTTTGGCAAATGTCTTCAGAGAAAATTCGTGGAGTGATGTAGTGGAAGTAGAACTGGGCCAGAAGCCAGCATCTTAGCACAGTGCAGTGCTGTCAGGGTGCAGACTCTGTGACCTTGACTAGGGTTTTCTAAGATCTTGGGATCTCAGTGTGATGGATACAGTCAATTGGCAAGCAATGCCACTCTCTTCTAACTACGTATTTCCACTTCCCAGAAGCTCAAGGCTAAGAGCTGCATTGCCTGGATGTCTGTGTCATTGAAGTTCCAAATACAAATTAGGTTCGGACAATTAACAATTGTCACATATTTGGAGACAAAGTCAAGTGTAGACCATTTTCTTACTGCCTATTTGATTTCTATTAAGAAGTAAGATTGTGCAAAAACTATTTTTCTTGTGGTGTCTTGCAACATCCACATTTTAGTGACACAGCTTAGAGAGACTATTGTGGACAGTGGCAGTGGCTGCTCAGTCCCCTGGTTGTAGTTACTGTGGTGGTGGTGGTGGTGTGTGTATGTGTGTTTTATAATTTCTGCAGTGGCTTCTGGGTTCATCACATTTCTGATGCAAGAAGTAGCTGTCCCCCCAATTGGTCAGACCTACGATATGCCAAAATCAGTTCTGGACTGTGAGCTTTGAGCATACAATGATTTGAGCCCTCCCAACTAATGTGTAAATTTTCAATTCCTTGTAGGTGTTCTCCATACACTTAAAATACTTGGCTTCTTCAGTTTTCTGTACCGCACCCTAATTGAGACTCATGTGCCTGTTTCATTGATATGTCCTGAAGTGCAATGATTAAATGCAAGGGCCACAATCATGAAATGGTTCACAAAGTGCTAGTTAAATGAATGCATGAAGTGTCTTGAATACTTGACCCAAGGATACTCCTGATGTGGTAATTGTGAGTATTGCCTCAAGGTGTTATCTTGTCATCAATTTTACTCACACAGTACAAGTCTCAAGACACTTTGCGAGGTATTGGTTCTCATGGAACGCTAGTACAGAAAGGACAGCTGCACAATCCAACAGGCATTGCAAAGCTCCAGTTCCCAAGATGCCCATAAGTTCTTAAAGCCTCTTTTTTGGAAATAAAACAAATAACTTGATGTTGTATACCCACTGTCAGAGCAACTGTGGGTGTAGGCTAGGTGCCCATCATTGGTACAGAGAATGGGGGAGGGGAGCCACAAGGACTTTCTTGGCCTTATTTCCTATATTTTAGGGATTTTGTGTTCCAACAAAAACATTTGTTTAAATGTTGTTATACTTTCATAACATCAGGGAGCTTAATTGGTGCTGGTGAGTTTTAGAACAGTAACCGATTTAGAAAATAAAGTAGTTGAATGTCATGCGCATATATACATATATATGCACATATATATGAGAGATACAAATGGATAAAGAAAAACAAGAAACAAAGAAAGAAAGAAACCTCATTTGAAAGGCAGCGTTACAGAGATTGTCCATCTGCTGATTCACTCTACATGTGGCCATAATGGCTGAGACTGCACCAGATTGAAGCCAGGAGCCAGCAACTCCATTGTGATCTTCTTGTGAGGCAGGCAGAGGTCCAAGAAGTTGGGCCATCTTCCAGTGATTTCTCAGGTGCAGCAGTGGGGAGATGAAGCAAAAATGGAGAAGCCAGAACTTGAACCAGTGCTCATGTGAGATACCAGAGTCACAGATGGCAGCTTAACATACTGTGCCACATCACTGGCCCTCAGTGTTAAATACTTCACCTAAGTCATGTCCGTGTGACAGGATGTATTTGGTCTTGGTGAGAATAGAACCATTTCTACTCAGATGGAGTTCCTGGCTCCTGGATTAGCCCGGCACAGCACTGGCTGTTCTGGCCATTTAGGGAGTGAATCAGTGGCAGGAAGATCTTTGTCTCTATATATTTCTATCTCTATTTCTATCATTCTATCCTTCCTTTCACTGTCACTCTGTCTTCCAAACAAATAAGCAAAGTTCTCTGTAAAAAAAATCCATGAAAACTCAGAAGAAGCAATTTCAGGAAACTACATTTGCTAATTTTTCATTTTTCATTTAACCAAATTTTTGTGAACCATTTAAAGATTGTGGTCTTCAATTTTAATCCTTGGCATTCTTTTCTAAAGTGTTCTCCAATACATCATATAACATTTACTATGTTTCTTCAAAATTAAATTCCAAATCCTTTTTTAAATGATTCATTTATTTTTAATGCAATGTCATATTTACATAAAGAAGGAGGTACAGAGATAAAGATCTTCCCTCTGCTGGTTCACTCTCCAAGTGATCACAATGGCTGGAGCTGAGCCAATCCAAAGTCAGGAGCCAGAAGTCTCCTCTGGGTCCCCCACATGGTTGCAGGGTTCCACGGCTTTGGCCCATCCTCTATTGCTTTCCCAGGTCATAAACTGGGAGCTGGTGGGAAGTGGAGTAGCTCAGACATGGACTCTTGCCCATATGGGATCCTAGCGCATGCAAGGTGAGGATTTAGCCACTGAACCCTCTGAGGGTTTTTTTTTTTTTTTAATGCTGTTGTTCGTGAAAGAAGTTTTATAAAGATCCTGCAACCTAGGGCACAGGATTTATTGCAACCACTGTACTTCACTAAGTTATCTGTGGGTGCTGGCACATCTCAAAGCAGTTAATATGGCATCCTTTGGACAAGGATACATTAAATACTTAGTGCAGTAGGTATTTCCTTCAGGAATTCAGAAACCAAGATGGTCAGTTTTATACACAATTCTTGACACAAGGTAACTTTTACATTAGGCTGCCCTACTGCTGAAAATCAAATTCCCACCACTACCTGTTGTGCCTGAAAAAAGGATAGATAGATAGATAGATAGATAGATAGATAGATAGATACACACACACACACACACACACCACATGCATTCACAAATATATATATAGCTTGGGAGTTGGCCCCATTACTGATGATTTGAAACCCTGATATGACTGCAATGACTTCGCATTGTTGTATTTTTGTATTGTAATGTGGTGAGAAACATAGCAGTCATAATGGTAACTTGGCAATTAGTTGACTCAGTTGTTACATGTTATTGTTTCCATTGCCTGGTTGGTTGGTATTGCACTGGCTCCTAAGAGGTATAACCAGATTGGCATCTGGCACAAATTGCACTCATCAGGGAAAGGGATAAGGTCATTCATTCTCTTCCTTTCTGACTCGTTAGCCTTACAAGAAGTTTTTTGGCAAAAAGGTTTTAATGTATTTGCATTCATCTCCATGTGTATTTTGTAAACTAGTGATTTTTCATTCTTGAAAATTAGTAAAAACCATCTTTCAGCAACTTCACTCCTAGATAAAGGCTGAAGAGAAATGAAATTCTATGTTCACACAGAAAACACTTATATAATAACATTATTAAAAATAGCCACAAAATAACCCAATTGTGTAGCAACTGAAGTAAGGCACACAGTGGTATACTTTTAAGCCATTAAAAATTAATTACTCATGCATGTTGTCCCAAAGACAAACCTTAAAAGCATGCCAAGTGAAAGAAGCTAAGCACCACAACTTTATGTTGTATGAATCTACTTGAATGGAATTCCCAGATTCATCAAATCTACTAGGCATAAGGTAAATTAGTGAAGTTCTACCACGTCTTAAGAAATCTATTTGTTGTAGAGAAAAAAGATGGTTTAGACAATTTTTTCTTCAAAACTCACTGTTAATCTGTTGAGATTAACAGAACTCAACATGTAAATAATGGCGTGCACAAAGGATTGACATCCTTCGAGCGTGGGAGCCACAGAAGATGAAATATAAATTTACCTGAAAAAAATATGAATGGGGAAGTTCGTCAGTGGAATAGCACACGAATGGCCAGATAGTGTAAACAAACATGATTTGTTGGATTTGTTTTGTTGTAAAATTGAATTGCCACAGTGTTCTTTTTTTAAATGCCTGCTGCCAAATACAGTAAGCTGCATTCTATGAATATGTTTGCATGAGTCTTCAGGTAGCAGATTAAAAATCATGCTTGATTAAGTTTCTGAAGCTGTAACTATATGATGTGGGAAAGTGTAGCTGTAATTGATCTGTGATATCTGATTGAGCAAGTGGGTAGGCAAGAAAAAATTCAAAAAAACAAATTCCTTCACTTGTTCTGGAGCAAATATTGCCAGATTAAGTTAGATGATGATCTGGAAATGGAGCATAAATCACCAAACAGAGTGTCAAAATATTTTAGCATCTGTAACGTCCCTGGATCTTCATAGAATAGTTACCATCGATGTGTGCGATGCTTGCAAACTGTATTTGTAAAATTATCATAAAAAATTAGAAATGAAGAGGACAAGGTAAAAGCAAGAGGTAAATTATTACAATACAAAAACAAGCCCCTGAATTAGTGGCATGGGGTAACAAAGAAGGAGAGAACAGGACAAACTTGAAAAATTTGTTGCAGATAAAAAAAAATATTTTATGCTCAACTGATGAGGTGGGAGACATTTTGTAGGCTAATGGCCATATTTTCTTCTTGAAGATAGGGCAGAAAGAGCGACCATGTTAGTGATGTAGAGAGTTTAAAAGTGTTGGTATGTTGTGTGGTTGTGATCTGATTCTAAAGACACCAAGCAGAAGTGCTTATTGAACATGAAAATAGAGATACCCAAAGGACAACTAAAAGATGATCCTGTGCCGGGTTGTCTGCCATCGCCTGTACCGGTGACGAGAGGACGTACTGACATAGCAGAATGATGAATTTATGGCTGCTTATGAAGGACTATAGTATTTTAATAATATGGGAGAAATCAGTTGGGGGAAGGAAATTTGGGGAAGGGTGGGAAATCCCAGAGCCTATGGAATTGTATAATAAAATTAAAAATAAAATAGAAGAGGAGAAATAAATTTAAACTATTAAAAAAGAGATGATGATCCTGAAAACAAATGAGAGATTGATAAGCAAAGACATGTACTTGGGGTGATTAGCAAGCACAGGTTCAGTACTCCTTATCTGAAACACTTGGGACTAGATGCACTTCAGCTTTCCGGATCTTCTCAGATTTTGGATTATTTGAATATTTATGATGATGAGTTACTTGGGAGATGAGGTCCAAGTCTAAATCCAAAATTCATTTCTGAGTCTGTTTCATATAGGCTTCATAAACACAGCCTGAAGAAATTTTATACAACGTTTTTGGGTCCAAGGCAGTGGCCAAGTGGAAGAACCCAGAAGTTGTTCCTGGTTCCTGACTTCGGATCAGCTCAGCTCCAGCTACTGGAGCCACCTTGGGAGTGAATCAGCAAGAAGACAGAAGATCTTTCTCTCTGTCTTCCTTCTCTCTGGAAATTTGCTTTTAAATTTGCTTTTAAATTTTTTAAAAAGAAATTTTGTACAATAGTTTCAATAATTTTGTGTATGAAACAGTGTATGGGAGAAATAGAGACAGAGATTCCCATCAAAATGTTGTGGATATTATTCCTTCCCACCACAGCAAGGTGGTCAAAGCCATGAACTGGAAGCTCAATCTAGATCATGCATGTGGGTATCAGGGTCCCAAGCGGCTTCACTTTCAGGGCTGACTGCTCTGCACAATCAATTGTTTGCAGGCTGTGCCAACACCTGACTGGTGGCACTAGTGGGAGGGAGGAGTATAGCAGCAAACCCACCTCTCGTCAAATTTATCAGGCGTACAACTAACTGTTAGAGATCTGTTTGTGTCTGCCCTAATTTCCAGTTGCCAACACAGCCAGGCAAGAACGTAAAATTATAAATAGTCCCTTAAAAGTCCAGCAATATCCCGATACTACAAACAGCTTAGAAGCCAACTGTTCCTGGGCCACCCAGCCTAAACTCTCTGCCTTGTAAACCATGAAAGCCTTGTAAACTATGGAAGCTTTAAACCACTCATCCATCACTCATTGATCTTACTTCATGCATGTGCCCGACTTTTCTCCCAAGTGGAAACATACCCGGTGTTTTCTTTCAGACCCCATGGAAGGGTAAATGTACAACTAATGAAAATGGTTGGATTGCGAGACGAAAGGACACTGTTAAGGAGGGTGGTTTCCACAATTCCTTTTGTAGATTTTGGTTTTGTTCCATACAACATGTTTTCAAATATAAATAAACAAATTGTGAGAATAAAGCCTCACACTAACAAAAATAGCATGAAATGAAACTTTTTCCAGTCAATTGTCTAAATCCCTAAGACATGGTTGTGATAACTAAAAGCTGCATTACTTGCATCATTGCAGCACAACCCCATTTGGAACTGTTGTCTGGGATGGCACCCTAAGGCTGTGACACAGACTTCCAATAAAAGTACAGTTTTGGTGACAGAAGTTACTGTGGATGTCTGTTCTCTGAATAATTGTGTTCTCTCTCTCTCTCTCTCACTCTTCCTTCCCTGCTTCGGAAGTTTATCATTCTCAAAACTAGATGAATCATTTTTCAAACTAAGAATATAACAATAATGATGAAAAACAAAGAAATACAGACTATGGGCAACTTCAAGCCAATTGGCGGACTAGTTTGGAAAACAGGTGAATATAGAGCCCAGAGGGGCCCAGATTTTGGCTACTTGTATTTGATCTAGCTCAGGGATTAGTAACTCAGAGTCATTTTTTTCTAAACAAAATGATATAGCTAACAATGTTTCTCTTTTACATGCAAGGCTGGAAGCTCAGAGCTATTATTTGTGCCTTTTCTGTTACATTTTCTTGGCTGGGACTGCTTAATATAGATTTTTCTCCTCTTTGTTTACTTTGTTTTTTTGTAGTTGTTCCAAGTTAGCATATCTATGTTTCTAGTACAAACTGCTTCAAATCTATTAGTTGATTGCATATGCAATAATCAATCAGTCTTTAATTTGCTGACAATAGACTCAGTAACAGTTTCCTCAAGAGTTTAAGGCTTTTCCATTCCCCAGGTATAGCGCTCCTTAAAACACAAACTTAGAGACAACTAGGGAATGACATGGAACAGACATCTCCAATAGATTTCTAACACATCTCTAATAATCTCAGATGGACCGGCCACAGCAGTGGAAATGTAATGGACAAACCATACACTTAAAATACTAATTTATTTGTGCATTCTGAATTTGCAGAACATAGTTAAGAGCTAGATAATCACATCTCCTCTAGAAAAAAGAAAAATCTCCACACTAAATCTGATACCCAAAATCAGCTCATGATGCCCATAGATCAAAGCTAATAAAGTCGATGACAGATCTATGTAAGACCAAGGATTGTGACAGCAAGAGAGCTGGAGAATGCTTCCCTGGAGCAGTTGCTAAATACAGTAGCTGTCTTTTCCAGATCAGGATTGTAACAATTGGAAGTAACTATGTCCACAGTGAAGTGTGAACTCAGGAAAATGGCTACCTCACATCCCTAAGCTGTACTGATGAAGGGTGCCAGACAATGTGAGATTGAATAAATGTCAAAAAAAATTCACCTGTGTTCCAACTAACTATAAATTTCCAGTTATCTCAAAGTTTGCTTATAACCTTTAGTTATTTATTTTTAAGGAGAAAACAATAGAATTTAGAAATTAAAATCTTTTCTGCCTTAACAAGCATTCAACAATTATTTGTGACCTAATATTTCTAGATGGTGTATTAAGGTTCAAGGCTTACCAAACATGCAAGCCACTTGGAAAGTGTGTAGATCTGCATGAGAAAAGCGTAGGAATGTTAGGATCTGCAGATTAATTTAGCATTGTACCTCATTCAACACCTACCTTGGAAAAGTCAACATGTATCATTCAGTTGTTTTTCTCTCACCTTTAACTTTTTCTCTTATTTTGAAAGATTTATTTATTTTTATTGCAAAGTCAGATACACAAAGATGAGGAGAGCCAGAGAAGAAGATATTTCATCCATTGATTCACAGTCCAAGTGACCACAACGGCTGGTGCTGCGCCGATCCAAAGCCAGGAGCCTGGAACCTCTTCTAGGTCTCCCACATTAGTGCAGGGTCCCAAGGCTTTGGGCTGTCTTCAACTGCTTTCCCCGGCCACAAGCAGGGAGCTGAATGGGAAGTGGAGCTGCCTGGATTAGAACCGGCGCCCATATGGAATCCTGGCGAGTGCAAGGTCAGGACTTTAGCCACTAGGCTACCACACCTGGCCCTTAATTTTTTCTTAATGCTGCTGTTACATAATCACCTGTGGAACCCCAGATGTTAACTTCCAATATTTTGAGCTGTTTTGGGCACCAATAGAATTAGAAAGCTCACTAATGACGTTTAGAAGAGTCTCCTCTGTAATTAGACTGCGAACCTTTTTTGCTTCATTTTCCCCTAGCTTTCTGCTTCTAGGGGAGAGAAAGTAATAGAACACTTCATTCATTAAAGCTCAGGATTGACAGCTTTTGACCTTGTACCCCAAAGCAGATTTATCACACTCCTTGATTCATGGTGTACTTAATCACAGGTCTATGTGACTCACTGAGGTCATGTCTCTGGTGAAACTCCTTAATTCTTGACCAATGGGAAGGCTGGAAACACAAAAATGTACCCCCAATGAGCTCCCTTTTCTTGATTAAAACAATGTTCAGGGCCACGATTTAGGTTTGTGTTTAAGACACTGCTTAAGATGCCCTCATCACATGTCATAGTATCCAAGTTCAATTCCCAGTTCCAGCTTCCTGCCAATACTCTAAGGGACAATGGTGATGGCTCAAGGGACTGGGTTCCTGTCACCCATGCGGGAGACTCTAGATTGAGTTTGTGGCTCCTGAACTCAGCTTTTGCTCACCCTTAGAAATTGTGGGCATTGGGAAATGCATCAAGGAGTGAGAAAACTCAATTTTCCTGTCTCTCTACCTCTCAAACAAAATTAGAACCCAGAGCTACTGTTACTAGCTTCTCAATATATGACCCATACACTTCTAACCACTGGAGGTAGGCAGCTACTGTTAACCCCACTTTGCCAATTAAGTGTACTGACCATTGTGGGTCTCACAGCTGAGACAAACCTTAGAGTTCACATCTGGAAGCACTTTGCATGGAGGCCTAGATACCAATTAAAGAAAGCATCAATATTTCATTAACATGCCTGCATTTTCTGACTTAATTAGCCCTATACAGTGACTTACAGTGCTAGATTGAACTATTCTAGTACAAAATAGATTATTTAAGCTAATGGCATCCTAAAGAGCATGACTAGATTTGCACCGTCTTTATTTGTATCATGCAGTACATTATAAATCTGTAAGAAATAGTGGGGTTATTCCCCAGCTTCTTGATACAGCAAGGAAAAAGGTTACGAGACACATATTTTGGCATATAAAATTAATATTTATCCTTTGTTGATCTTAGGATCTGGGACTCTAGAAGGAAGCACAACGTTTTCCCAACTGGTGGCCTGGTTTCTTCCAGTTTCCTCCCTTGCAGCTTGTCTGCTTCTGGCTCTGATGCACGATCAGTACCTGTTTTTCTTTCACTGTATGCATGCAGTGCTCAGGCTTCGCACTTGTGGCCCGTCTCATCCCTTGATGACTTGTCCCTCACTGCCCATCTGTCTCAGAAGACAGCATCAGGAGTGAACAATCAGAAGACAGCATCAGGAGTGAACAATCAGAAGACAGCATCAGGAGTGAACAATCAGAAGACAGCATCAGGAGTGAACAATCAGAAGACAGCATCAGGAGTGAACAATCAGAAGACAGCATCAGGAGTGAACAATCAGAAGACAGCATCAGGAGTGAACAATCAGAAGACAGCATCAGGAGTGAACAATGCAGCTGCTACAGTGTAAGACAAAAACCGTTCGGTTTCTGACCTGCAAATTCACCCAAGGAAATGGATTGTAACACAGAATTCATGCTGTCGTATTCTTACTGTTAACATTGATTGGTATTTACTAGGCACCAAATGCTGTGCTAAATGCTATATATTTTTTTTAACAAACATTAATTCTCAGGGCCAACTGACAAAGCAGGTGTTGGTATTGGCCACAGCTGTACTTTGGGAGGAAATGAGCCTTCAGAGGTAAAGCAAGTTAATTGTAATCTCACTGCCAACAGGTAGTGGGACTGAGCTGGTGACGTGGTTATCATACGATCGCAAAGAACTCTGAACTTCCCTTGTCATGACACTTCTCAGACTTCTGCTATTGCTTGATTTATAGCTCTCTTCCCCACTGCACAAAGGGAGAGTCTACTCTCAGAATCACAGTGTCTGGCTTCCGCTGGAAGTAACTCAACTCTGTCCAGGGTATGGATTCTCAAGTCAAAGGCTCCATCTGCTTCTGAAACACCAGAGGAAGGTGGGTGAAGGCTTCAGCGTCAGCATCCCAGTATAAATTGCTAGCGTTCTTGGAGGGTTATGACACAGATGCCTGTTCTCCAAGAGGACGACCCCCACGGGCTTTTCAAAGACACCCACAACTCTACAGTGCACAGAAAGCTGCACGCATTTGGCATGGAAGCGAGCCTGTCTGTGGAGTGCAGCCAAGCTCTCTGTATTGTTGGGAGCTGTGGAACACCAGCAAAATCCACAAATGACAAGTAGAGATTATGAACTAATACTTCTTAAGAGAGAGGATGACCTTGGCATCAGGACATTTCTAAGATAAACTGTGTTTGGGTATTGGGGGCATTGCCTAGCTCCCACCCCAGAGGAGAACAAAGGACCCCAGGCAGCTCTTTGGGCTGTTCTGACCCCACCCTTCCACCCTTTTCTAACAGGGCTGCTTTGAATGTGTGGGGCTTGATGAGGACAAAGTCAGTCTAGGGCTGCAGTTCTATCAGGCGGAACTGCTTAACACTCTGCAATCTGTAATATACTTAATGAAGGGAAAGTTGACATTGAGGGTTTTTTTTTCCTCCCTTTTGGTTCAAGACACTTCTGTATATGTTTTTCTGGAAAAAGATTAGGAAGGAAATGGTGGTGGGTGAGTGGCTACATGGAGGTATGGGCCCATAGGAGGAGAACTACTGTAGAAATAAAGGCAGTCATGAAGGAAACACAGAATAAATAATACAATTTCATCATTCTTAAAAAAAGCGCTTTTAAAAACAAGGGAAAAGTTGACTCATATCTGTAGGTTGCTTTTATTTTTTTTTGAATGGTGTATTGGAAGGGAGCACAATTTGCTCCATGTTATGCTGACTTTGTCTCATTTGTAAGTTAGCATTTAGCAAGAATAAAGGGATAGCTGGAATTGTAAGATTAGTATGCCCAGGAGAGATCACCACTGACAGCCAAGGTTTAGGGATGATTAATTCTGACATGACCATCGAGACCATTCACATGTCAAGAGAGAAGAGTGATAAGATGCCAAGGAAAATTGACAGAAGGATGCAGTCTCATTAGAGGGATGGCCAGCAGCGGCCAGTGAACTTGCTGCTCCAGACTGAAAGGGCAAACATTTTCCAGAAGGGCAATGGTTAAATTCATTTACTGTGGCAGAGGAATCAAGAGAGAGAAGATTAAAATGTTCAAAGTAATCTAAAAGGAAAGTCCCTGACATGCAGAATATTGGCATGTGGAAAGCAGCCAGAAAGCTGATTAAATAGCAAGAAGTGAAGTGAAGGGAGGCGGTGAGCATACACTACTCACTGAAGGGCTTCAGGGTCAAAAAGAAGGAAAGAAGTATAATGATGGGAAATGTTAGGGCTATTAGGTTAACAAAATAAAAGGGTGTTCATAGAATAAAGAATCTAATCTTCCTGAATGCACAGTTATTTCCCTTATAGCAAATTAGCAGCCTTGGGAAGTTCATTATCCGCGAGAGGACGCTGGGGTGGCTTTTCCGAGTATTGTAGTACAAGCTCCAAGTAAAGCTGAGAGGTTCCTGCTCACAGCTTTGGGGAAAGCACTTCCTGTGGTACTGTAGACACCAGGGAAATGAAGATCCCATTGTGGGAAACACAAGCAGTAGTGTCTGCTTCACCAGGTATTGAAAATAACTGTCCCAGGGGCCAGCGTGATGGCTCAATTTGCAAATCTTCCTGTTGCAAGAGGCAGGACCCTATATGGGCACAGGTTTATGTCCTGGCAGTTCCACGTTCCACCCAGCTCTCAGTATGTGGCCTGGGAAAGCAGTATAGGATGGCCAAAAGCCTTGCGACCCTGGCACTTGTGTAGAAGACCTAAAGGAAGCTCCTCATTCCCAGCTTTGGATCAGCTCAGCTCTGGCTGTTGCGGCTACTTGGGAAGTGAACCAGGAGATGAAAGTCTTCCTCTCTTTCTCTTCATCTTTCTGTAAACCTGCTTTTCAAATGAATAAATAAATAAATACTTAAATAACAAGAAAAGAACTGTTCCATCTTGAGGAAAAAGTTGATCCACCTTTATAAGAGTTTAAGCTCATGGGTATTCAGTGCTATTTTTGTGTCTCAGATACTTTTTTTTAAGAAAAAAGATTTATTTATTTTTATTAGAAAAGCAGATTTACAGAGAGGAGAGACAGAGAGGAAGATCCTCCATCTGTTGTTTCACTCCCCAAATGGCTGCAATGGCTGAAGCTGAGCTGATCCAAAGCCAGGAACCAGGAGACAGGAGCCTCCTTCCAGCCCCCCATGTGGGTGCAGTGTCTCCTCCTATTGCTTTCCCAAGCCATAAACAGGGAGTTGGATGGGAAGTGGAATGTCTAAGGCATGAACCAGTGCTTCAATGGGATGCTGACACTTGAAGGCAGAGAATTAGCCAACTGAGTCATCATGCCAAGCCCATGTCCCAGATTCTTCATTTGCTTGGATAAAGAGTTTGAATCTGAATCTGGAAAGAAACTGAGCTCTCAGTATCTGTGCTCAGAGTCAGAGCTGTATAGCAGATAGAGCCACCTATTGCAATACCTGTATTGCACATCAGAGTGCTGACTTGAATCCTGGCTACTTGGCTTGTGATTTGGCTTCCCTTCAGTATGCCTGGGAAGCCAGTGGTTGATGGCTCAAGTAGTTGGACCAGTTCCACCCATGACCTCATGACCTCACTGTTGCAGCCATTTGGGAAGTGAACCAGCTGAGAGAGAATCTCTCTCTTCCTGCCTGTCAAATAAATGAAAAAATAAACACTTTTAAAATCTGCATTCTCTGATACCTTCTTTCTCAGACACCACTGCCTTTGAAGAAAAAAGAAATGCCGGGATTCAATTCAGCATGAAACTAGTAGGAATTCCTTTGTTTCACTTCTATTGTCCTTCATTTTATACCCTGCAGTTAAAAACATGGAACTTGGAATTTGATCCCAAGCACTTTGATATGGGGTAAGGACATTCCAAACAATGTCTTAACTGCTGTACCAAATGCTTGACTCTGTTTATAAACTTTGATTTATGTGAGCAACACTGACACAAATACATACATACATACACACACACACACACACACACACACACACACACACACAGAGGGAGGGAGGGAGGAAGGAGGGGGAGAGAGAGAGAGACTGACAGAGTTCACACCTATCTGTTGCTCCCTTCACAAAACTCTGCAAGAGCTAGTTTGGAATAGGACAAAGATGGGAGACAGGAATTCAGTCAAGGTCTCCCATGTGGTTACTCGAGTTCACGGCTGATTCCTGCTATATGCATTAACAAGAAGGTGGAATCAGAAGACGGAGCCAGGAATGGAACCCAGGTGCTCTGATATGAAATGTGGATTTAACAATTGTTTTAACTGTTAAACTAAATGCCTTCCATAAATGATGCATTGAGGGAGGCTTCCTTGCTGGAGCCAAGAACATGGAATGTGCCAATTCAGTTCAGCACATCTTCACTGAGTTCCTGTAATTTAGGTTCTGTAGATGCCAACATGCTGGCAGGGCAGTTGCTTACAGAAGTGAAGCAGCTAATAGAGAAAGGATTGCTTGTTGCTCTCACTCTCACCTAGATGGTACTATTCTTTCTGATTTGATGCTAGCTCTTGTTGTTCAAAGTAGGGATGCTTCTCAGATTTAACGATTGTTGACAGCAAGGAAAAGAGAGGGAAAGTAATCTGTTCAAAGTTAGTGATTGAAGGGCTAGAATTTGAGTCTTCCCATTAAACATCACCAAGTTTTTCCTCTGAACACGGTGGCAGCAGCATACAAGCAATGTGTGAAAGCTGCAGTAAGAGTGTGTGCATTGGGGATGGAGTTGGGTGGAGAGGGCGATAAGGAAAGGGAGGAACCACTTGGTAGAGAATATCTCATTCACAAGAGTTTAGGTGTCATTGATGGCAGAATTGCTGATTGAAGACTTGTGGGTACCGGAAAGACAAGGTCTGATCTATGGGTGGCCATGGGTAGGCTAGTGTCAGGAATAAGAGGGAGTAGTTATGGTGGTATTCTTACTACATGACTGTGGAGAGTGACAGTGGAAACTCTTTCTAGCACAGAGACAATGGAATGAAAAAAATAAGGAATAATACGAGATGTAGTTTCCCTAGCAGGAGGTATGCACAGATTGGAATTTATTAGGATATTATTTGGACATTATCAGGTCTCCTATTTGGGCTACTTGTTAGAGTACCAACTTGCACATCTCTAAAGAAAATATTTAAACTTGCAAAAAAATAATGTGTTAAGTAAAGATTTAAAGGACTGATTACCTTTCTGCTAACAGATTCTCCCTGGTGATTTTAATTCATAAATTTCCAATTAAGTTTTAGCAAGACCACATTTCAATTTTTTTTCCCTTTCCAATCTTCTGCCTAAGCTCTTTTCACACAAAGTCAGGGCATGCAGTCATCATGTTGATTTGAGATTCTTAACTAGTTTCAGTATCATCACAGTTCAACTGCTTCTTTCAAACCAGAACTGTTAGAACAGATGCCAGCAAAATGGAAGAGTTGGAAAGATTGGCCTTAGTACACCAAGAACAGAAAGAGACCTGCTCACCAAAGGGTATATCCTAGCAGGGCTTGAGACTCAAATTAAACCTATTTTTCCTCATTCCAGTGAAATAAAGGACAGGAGAAAACAGCAAAGCAGACACCAAAGGAAAGGGAAGCCAGGGTATCTGAGACATCAGGAGATTGCTTGGAATAAAGCAGGAGGCAGCTGCTGGTAGTTAAATGGAAGGTACCATTCTGCATAGAGAGGGGCTAGTACAACCACTGAGGCAATGAACCTCCCTAGAGAGTAAGAGAGAGGGAGAGAGGGAGGAAGGGAAGGGGAGAGGGAGAGGGAGAGAGAGAGAGAAAGAGGAGACGAGAAAGACATAGATGCTCCTTTTTCTCCACGTTTCCCCATACAAGTAGGAACTGCTATTGTGCCTGTCCTGGATTGGGGGCATCATTTCCCTCAACCCAGTGCTTCCCTTAGATGCTGGATTTGGCATTTTACCTACTCCTCACTTCTGACCAAGCTCTGTGGTCACATTGACCAACATGACCATGCTTGTCGACACTGAGTCACTGTGGCAGCAGGTGCATCTATGCCCCTAAATGCAAAATAGTGTTCACTCTCTGCATGTATAATCAGGATCCCAGATTCTCAGCCTCACGGTCAGCATCTCTGCCAGGAACACCTCAGCCACTACCACAGATGGCACATTCGGTCCTGGGTTTCTGGACCTCGGTGTCTTTGGCTTTTCTCTGCAGGATACCAAGCTACTGCTATAGAAGCAATGGATAACTTCATGGAAATCTAACTTATCCAGACTGAATCATGGATAAAGATAAAATCTAAGCAGACCTGTAACAAATAATAGAATTCAATAAATAATTAAAAACATTTCTAAACTTAAAGTACAGGCCCAGATGACTTCACTGTGGAAGTCAACCAAACATCTTAAGAATGTATACTAATCCTGCCCAAAGTTTTCACAAGCACATTTACAGGGCCATCATTACCTGGACAGCAAAGCCAGATAAGGACACTATGAGAAAACAAAATGATACCTCAGTTTGTCTAACGAACAAAACTGAAAAAAACTCTCAGAAAAAAAAAATCTCAGAAAAAAATAACGTGACAGCACATTATCTGGATTATACACCATGAACACGAACAAAATTAAGTGTAAAAATCATATGATCACTTGAATAAATGCAGAAAAAAATTTGAGAAAATTCATTCTCTTTTCATATCAAAAATTCTCCACAAATGAAGTCTACTAGGAATGTCCCCCCAGCATTGTAAAGACCATATGTGCGAGAACCACATCTAACAACATACTAATGGGTGAAAATCTGGAAGCATTTCATGCAACACAGAGATCAGAGAGAGGTGCCCACATTCACCATTGCTATACAACATAGTACTAAGAAGTCCTAGCCAAAACCAATAGATAGGAAACAAAATAAAAATCATCCAATGAAGAAATAAAGAAACAAAATGGTCTGTTTGTAGGTGACATGATCTCATATATAGAAAACACGGAAGACTTCAGCAAAAATAAGTTAGAATGAATAAGCAAATTTAGTAGAAATGTAGGATATATAAATTAGCATGTAAAAATCAGTTTCATTTGTGTATACTAGTGAAAAAATTAGGAAATCAATCTCAGTCAAAATACAAAATGTTTAGGTACAAACTTAAGGTAGCATACAATCTTTACATTGGGAATTGGACAACTCTGGTTAAGGCCATTAGAAACACAAGTAAATGGAAATATATTCTTGCACAAATTGGAAAAAGTAATATTGTTAAAACCGTACTGATTAAACCATTTGTACAATGAACCAGTGTGTAAGGAGGGTGAGGTACTGGGGGTTTGTGTATTTTTTTTCTTAGTAATTCTTTCTTCCAAATAAACAAATATATCTTGAAAAAAATGTTTGTTATAAAGTTCATCCTACCCAGTTCTCAATGGATCCACTGTAATCCTTATTAAAATCCCTGTGACATTTTTCAAATATGTGGAAAAGCAATCCTAAAGTATGTATGGAATCACAAAAGACCTTGAAAAGGTTAAGGAATTCTGAGCTAAAATGAAGGAGGTATCACATTTCCTGATTCAAACTGTATTACACAGCTGTATTAACGAAGAGCACATGGTATTGATACAAAAATTGACAAAAAGGCAATGGAACAAAAAAGACAGTTTAGAAATAAACTTCCAAATTCTGAACAATTGACTTTTTAACAAATTCAAAAACCTGTACTACCACCTTACATCATACACCACGATCAATCCAAGTAGGCTAAGATTTAAACACAAAATCTAAAACTATAAAATTCCTAGATATGAACGCAAAAGCTCAGCTCCTTAACGATGGTCTTGGTAATGTGTGTTTGGCTTGCTTTTATTGGATTTGACACCAAAAGCACAGGCAATAAAAGGAAAAATTGTACATTACAGTACAAAGGTTCTGCATAGCAAGGAAGCAGCCAACAGAATGCAAAGACAGTTCATGGAACAGTTAAATGTATTTACAACCCCTGAGTGCCCAAAGGAAGCATAAAATACATAAGCAATAAAGATAGCTCAGTAGCAAAAAAGTAACACAACTAAAAATGTGCACAGGACCTGAATAGACATTTTTGTTTTCAAATGAGATATGCAAATGACCAACAGATGCACGTAGAAATGTTCGACATCACTGGTCATCAGTGAAATGCAAATGAAAACTATGATGAGACATCACCTCACCCTGTAAAAATGGTGGCTATTAGAACATCAAATATTACCAAAGTTAGCTTAGATGTGGATGAAAAGGGACTCCGGTATATTGTTGGCAGGCATAAAATTCAGCACAACCATTATGGAAAATAGTGTAAATATTTCTTTAAAAATGGAACAAGTAGATGATCCAGCATATCTAAAAGAAAAAAAGTCACTATCTCAAATATACCCTCATGCCCATGCCATCATGATGACTGCGACCACAGAATAATGCTGATGCAAATATCTTTGAAACAAGAGAGTCTAGCGGGAGACCACTCCCCTTTTATTCCTTTCATTGTTTCAGAGAACATAGCTTAAGAAATGATGACATTGAGTTTTATCAATTTATTTTGTTTAATATTTGAGATGGAAGAACAATGGATTTCTGCATGTCTATTCCTGATCCATAAAATTACTACACACTTAATGGATTATATAATTCATAGTTACAAAAGATCTTTTTATGTGAATTGAAAGCCAGAATTAGAGAGAGAGAGAGAGAGAATCTTCCATCCTCTGGTTCACTCCCAAATGACCACAACCATCTGACCAGTACTGGTCCATTGTAGCAGGGAGTCAAGAGCTTCTTCCAGATCTCCCACATGCTTGGGTCATTCTCCACTGCCTTCCCAGGTCATTAGCAGGTAGCTGGATTTGAAGAAGAACAGCCAGGACTAAAACCAGAACCTGGATGGGATATTGGCACTTCAGGCAGAGGGTTAGCCTGTATGCCACTGTGCCACTCCCACATTTACTATCTTAAAATTATACATGATAGAAGTCTAGTACAGGTTTCACTGGAGAAAAATTTAGATGTCAGAAATCAGGAGTTGAGATTGACTGCTTAGGCATTTGGGGAAACAACATGTATTGCTTTCACTTTGTCATTTTGCCTTTTAAATAAATCAATACATCTTGAACAATAAGTAAATGTAATTAAGGAGTCTGCAATGCCACTCTCCTTCTTGGGACCTCTCTCAGTGCAGCCTTTCCCTTCTCTGTGCCACTCTCCTTCTTGGGACCTCTCTCAGTCATCCTTTCCAATCTCTGTGCCACTTTCTTGAGGCGGCTCAAATGTCTGGCTTGTGTTCTCTTTCATCAGAGCCCACAAAGCAACATCTTACTCTACTTCTTGTGCTGTGACCACACTGCATCACTCAGCAGCAGACTCAGTGTCTGATGCCATTTTCTTGCACCACCCTCACAGTACAAGTGAGAACAAAAAGCAACAGGGCTGCATTCCATGAGGCAGAAGAAGTTGGGAGCCAGGTGGCTCAGCAAGGCCTTCTTTATGAGGACACTCATCATACCCATGGGACACAGCACTTCTCAAAATCTTAATCACTTCCAAAACTACCCTGGTTCTCAAAACTGCCAATCAGGGATTACATGAATTGTGTAACACCAACACTGAAAGCACAAAAAGTAGGCTGGATCCATCATCATCACGTTTGCTTATGAACAGAAAGAAAGGAAAAGTTCTCTGTAGGGATGACAATTATATTGGTCCCTTGTAAATAGGTCAAGAGAGCCTACCCATCTGAAATTCACATGACCAGCTTTAATTATATCTGTAATCTCAACTGCTTTTTTTCCATTCATTCATGGGTTACAGAGACTAGGACCAAGGACAGTTTTTCAGGGGCCAGTTTATGTTTGTTTTGTAAACCATGGTTAGTTAAACATTGTATTGATGGTCTGGAAGAAACAGGTGTTGCAATGAAAGACTGGACAACAGAGAAAAGGCAAGAGTAAGAATTCAGCCTAAGAGTTAATAGACTGTCCACATCCAAGTGTGTGGGCTTCATTCCCAGCTGTGATTGCTGACTCCAGCTTCCTGCTAATGCACACCCTGGGAGGCAGTAACTGATGGCTCAGGTAGTTGGGTCTCTGTCATCCATGTGAAAGATCTCTACTGAGTGTCTGGTTCCTGACTTTGGCTCCAACCAGATGCTGTTGTAGGCATCTAAAGAGTGAACAAGTGCATGGGCTATTCCCAAAGATATTGCAACAACTGAAAGTGATGTGTTGCAATTAAACTTTATTTTCCTATATAAGAATATGATCTGGCAACAATCACACTGATATGATGACTCATCATTGTCATCATATCTGCTGGCTGACAAAATCGAAGTACAGGGAAAAAAATCAGTGACAAATTTCTAGAAGCTTTTGAAGAGTTTGCAGAAAAGGAAGTGTTGAATAATTAGAGGTGCATTTAAGATGGCCTTTGCCTAAATCTCTTGAAGTCAGCATTCTTTTTTTTTTTTTTTTTTTTTTTTTTTTTTTGCTGAAACTACTAAGTCAGGCATCATAACACATGCTGGAAATACAAGTAGGACAGGCAGAGATTCTTCTAGAGATATGAGGTGTGCTGGTGATTTGTTGATGAAAGTGGTAATAAACATGGTAGGAATGGAAAGGCTTCAGAGGGGAAATGACTCGTCAAGATTTTGTGGGTTTAAAAAATATTAAACTTGTATTTGCACAGAACTATTCTACACCTACACTCTATTTCTAACGATGCATCATCTTGTGCTAAGGCTGGATATCAATTATGAAGATTGAAGTGTCTAGACTATTCTGATATTCTCAGGGTTCTTGGCAGGATGACTCACTGGGCTATGAAACCACACATACACATAACAATCACGCTGTGAAGCCCAAGGTGATAGTCTGGTATTTCTCGACATTTACTATCTTAGAAACAAGTAACCACAGAATGGCAAGCTGCTGTACATGGTAATCTGATAAAGCCATGGTGGCAGACACACAGGTTAAAATGGGCTTGCGTCTATACCATTTGGTTAGGGAACCCTTTGCCATTGATAGGGAGTAAAAGTCTGTCAACTTGATTTCTAAAAGGATAAAATTAGGTTGTTGAATTCAGGTTGTTGAATTTTTGGCCCAATTTCTTGAAGGCTTTCAACATCTGATATCAATTTAAAAGTTTTCCTTTTACCAAAATTATATCTGTATTTCAGGTGTTTAACAACAACTGACGTAGATCTAACTTTCCTAAAATGATTCCAGAAAGAAATAAAATATTCGAAAAGTATATATACATATATATATACTTTGTATATATATATATACATATGTGTGTATATATATACACACATATATATATGGCATGTCTCACAATAACAAGAACTCATTATGTAATCAAATAGCATTGGCTCAATAAAATCCTCTGTGAGTTTGCCAATATCACCAAGAAGAAACCTAGGAGGACGTAGGGTGTAGGTTCCAAATGGTGGAGCCAGCAGCCTGAACACAGCAGTGTGAACTGAAGTCACAAACAGAACCAGCACACACAATACAGCTTACATGGGACATTCAAATGCTGTCACTCTTAGGCTGTATCCTGAAGATGCAGAAATTAAAAGTAGACATATATTTCCAAAACATTAGCAAGCCATTAATACATGGACAGAAAATGTAAACATGGAAAAATTAATAAAAACACATTAGAAATGCAGACATCAAACCAACTTCAATTTCCTCTTAGATGACAGAAAGATAATGTAGACATTGTTCCTGGAGGCCAGGGCATGCATTTCTGGAAAATGATTTTCCTTTTCTCTGGGAATGGTTGTTTTCCTGATCAGTCTTGGAAACTTAGAGAACATTAGCAGAGCTGCCTCAGGAAGCACAGAAAATGGAAGATATGTTCTCAGGCAATAAGCAGACAGCCAGCCAGAGAGAAAGATACTTTAAGAGGATTTTTTAAATCCCTACAATTCTCCTTTTTGGGCTTCTAGAAGCTTGTCTTGCAAGATTATCACAGAATTTTGTGGGAACACAGGCACAGCTTCAGAAAAGGAAAAGGAGAGAGAGAGAAATCTTGCTCCATTTGATTCCAAGGGTTGGCGAGAAGAGAAAAGGATAGCGACAGGTGGAGGAAGGCAGGAAAATGCTTCTGTCCAAGTGTACTCTGGATGTTGTCTTG
Source organism: Ochotona princeps (assembly GCF_030435755.1). NCBI lineage: Eukaryota > Metazoa > Chordata > Mammalia > Lagomorpha > Ochotonidae > Ochotona > Ochotona princeps. The sequence goes on from NC_080851.1 coordinate 34,325,988, forward strand.
GGAGGGGATGTGTGTGGAGTGAGACGACCTCGGGGGCTTTCGTATCACCATGGCACCGAGGTGGAGAAGTTCAGGCAGCACCCTGAATAAGTTGCCTTCCTGTGATCAACTTCCTGTGCCTCACAGCAGACCTTCAAGCACCTGCAGGCATTGAGGTGGTCATGTGGAAGTGGGTTGAAATTCAGACGGGTTGGGAGGGGTGTTCCGAGAAGCTGTTATAAGTCAGGATGCAGTGGCTTTGCAGCCCAGGGCCTGTGAGCCTTGGGGAGGGGCTTTATCAGTAAGAATACCACACTTTCTGTTCCATGATTTTGTTCCATGGGAAATACTCTAATATACACCACAGGGAAGCTCTATTAAAACCAAGTTATCCTGGGCCCAATAAGAGCCTAGTGGCTCAAGTTCTCACCTTGCATGTGCTGGGATCCCATTTGGGCACCGGTATTAATCCCAGTGGCCCCACTTCCCATCCAGCTCCCTGCTTGTGGCCTGGGAAAGCAGTCGAGGACGGCCCAAAGCCTTGGGATCCTGCACTCATGTGGGAGACTGGGTAGAAGTTCCTGGCTCCTGGCTTCGGATTGGCTCAGCTCTGGCCGTTGCGGCTACTTGGAGAGTGAAACAGTGGATGGAAGAACTTCCTCTCTGGCTCTCCTCCTCTCTGTAAATCTGACTTTCCAATAAAAATAAATAAATCTTAAAGAATCCCAAGTTATTTTGAACCTTGTAGCTTTACAAGGGGTACTTGCTTTGTCTTTGTCCTTAATGAGTTCATATATGCATAGTTTTGCTGTGTTGACTATGTCTAGGTCTTTCAGGAGAAGCGGCTATCATCACAAAGATGGTGTTCAGTACTCTATAGTTAGCTGACAAACAGAAGGCTGAGGCATAAATGTAAGAAGTCAGAAAACATTTCCGTCTGCAAGTCAGAAATGACTAGCAACCCATCTCAAAGTAAAGCAGTAAGAAATAGTAGCTTTGTAAAGAAGGCTATTGACACATAAAGAAATACTTTGCAACTTCAAGGCTGGACAATTTTTGCATTATCTCGTGAAGTGGCCAGGTCCAATATTAAGTTTCCACATCTTTTTTCTTTCAAATGAATGGAAAATTTTAGGAAAAACATTGTACTCAGAAAGTGCTTGACAAAGCCAGTGATCATCAATAAGGAAATTTGAAGAGTTCAAATCAATGGATTTTAACATAACTAGCACTGCCTGGGCATGTATTGTTCAACTGATGGTTCTTTTGAAAGCATGATTGAGAAATTGTCAGTTAATCAGGGGAAATGGAGTTATACAATCAGAGCTGTGTGCTGCTGCACCAAGAGGGAAGTGTGCTTTCAGGTAATGGGGAAGTCTGTCTCCAACAACGGGGAAGCTGGCCACCAACAGGAAAAGCTTCAAGAAAATTTCTACCATGATTGTATTTTTCTTCATTGTGGTAAAATTCAACATATAATTGTTCAAGTTTTTAAACGATATGTTTGTTTATATAAAGGTCTCGGTTTCAGAGAGAGAGAGAGAGAGAGAGAATATCTCCTATTTGCTGGTTCATTCCTAGATTGGCTAAGGCTGGACCAGGCAAAAAGCCAGGAGCCAGATGAAGCTGGGAGTGAACCAGCAGATAGGAGATTCTCTCTCTCTCTTTCTCTCTCTCAAATACTGACTTTTGAAAGTATAATTTATCTTAGACATTTACTGATGAAATGTGTCCTTTTTCTAGCTTGGACCATTTGGTATTGAGGGAGAGAGAATGAAAACATTAGTTTAAATATTTATATATGGGTTTCAGATACTCTTATCTTTCATTCTTAGAGACTATGGCAGTCAATTTTATGCTGTAAAATAAATAATTGTATGACTGGCATCATAACATAATGGGTAGAGCTGCAATCCATGATCCGGATCCCATATAGTCATTGGTTTTTGTCCCAGGTGTTCTACTTCCCATTCAGCTCTCTGCCAATGGCCTGGGAAAAGCAGCAGCAGATGACCTAAGTGCTCAGGGTCCTACCACCCACACAGAATCTCATTTCATTTAAAAAAATTTAAATCTCTCATTTATTTGAAAGATAGACAGACTGAAAGAACTGTTATATCTGCTGCTTTACAGCCAAGCGCCAACAGCAGAGGCTGAGCTTGGTTGAAACCAAGAGCTTGATCCGAATCCAGGCCACTTATGAGGGTGGCTGGAACCATCACCAAAGCTTCCTGCTAAAGCACTGCCCACATGGGACTGGCACTGTGGCATTATGAGTAAGATTCCTCCTGCAATGCTGGCATTCCCACATAGGTGCCAGTTCAAGTCCTAGCTGCTCCATTTCAGATCTAGCTCCATGCTGTTACTGTGCCTGGGAAAGCAGCAGAAGATGGCCCAAATACTTGGGCCCCTGCCCCCATATGACAGACTTGGCAGAAACTACTGGTTCCATTCTTTAGCCTGGCCCAGCTTCAGCTTTTGTGGCTATTTGGGAAGAAAATTAGCAGATAGAATATTCTCTATCCTTCTCTCTCTCTCTCTCTCTCTCTCTCTCTCTCTCTCTGTATCTCTCCTCTTCTCACTGTAACTATGCTTTTCAAATAAACAAAAAATATTTTTTAAAAAAGTGCCCATATGAACAAGAGATTCCAATTTCGTCTTCACCAGGTGAAAACACTAAGATGATGGTCTTTTAAGAAAGAGTATTTCTTGCCAAGCTTTCTAACTATAGCTAATAGGGTGGTCTATTTACTTCTTGAATTCGTTATTTAGTGAAGGATTAAGCTTGTGATTACAAAGTAAATTGAAAGTATGTCACCACAAAAAGTTAAAAGAAAAACAAGAAAGGAAGGAAGGGGTGGTGAGAAGTATCATTATGCTCATAAAACTGGCTATGAAATATGTGAAGCCTTTTTCCTTCACATATAAATAAGTCAAGAGCAAATAAGAAGGTAATTCTGAAAGCTACTCTGAATGCATACCATCCAGGAAAGAAAATTAAACTTCTTCGGCTTTGAAATCCTAAAGCCAGAGTACACATTCTTGTGGCAGACATGATATATACATCATCTTGCTGGCTTACATATCTGCTGGATTATGGCCACTGGATTGTAGCCACTCTGTGGGGGTGATACCCCATATTTGGACGTTGAAGAAGCTGGGCATCTGTAGACATCCTAAAAGACTTCTATCAACAATTCCTTAACTGAGTAGTGTGTCAAATGTGATGGTCTTTTACCATCCTGTTCGTGCTAAAGTTGTTCAAAGGCAAAAATGCCTTGATCAGCGATTTTTATTTAGAACTTGCATAAAATCAATCAATTGGTGTAACCTAGACACACAAATCATCTGAGTCAAAAATGGTTTAAGAATATTGTTTCCAATGGGTGTCTGCTTTCATGTCATTTAAACATGTCTTTCAGACATTTTAGAAAGATGGTGATTGAGCACAAATCCACATATGTGTGTGTGTATAAAATATATGTACACATGTACGTTCACACACACACACACACACACACACACACACACACACACACACCAAGCTCTGCATTTCCCTTCTGGAGCTGTTGCTTATTCCTGTGGTCTTCGTCATCTGGAAAATGTTGTATAAATTAGAGTAGCCAATGATGGACTTCTGAGGTATCCCTTATTCCACATCTGACTTTCCAAACTTTGGCTGGAATCACCCTTTTCTCATCAGGCCACCTCTATTGATTAGGAAGTGATTACACTTCTCTTTCTGCGTTAATTGTAGGGACTTCGTCAAGTAACCCTGAGCTTCTCCCCTGAACAGAAGAAGGCTTTGCTCTTTCACCACAAGGTAAAAAACCAGAGTGCTGTCCCTTTGAGTGTCCCTGAGGGATAAACTCATTTTCCTCTTCTTTTTTTCAGTTATCCACTCTGCATTTTCTCCTTTGCAGTTACCGAGTTTAATCCTTTCACTACAGCCATGCAAACAGGAAGATTATTGACGCATGCCTCTGGTTGCTCACTGCCCAATCACACCTTGCTATAACAGCCTACCAGTATGTTATCTGTAAGTTCTTCATTTTTAAATAAATGATCTGTGGGTGTTTCGCTAACTGTATGTCTTGGCATCCAGACAGTGCTGATGGCCACTCTGTCTCCTTGAACTTCAGACTGCCTTTTCTGCTAGTCACCCTCTGCTGCTTCTGTTCATGGACTTCTACTCCTGCCAAATGTTGGTGTCCCCCAAAATCTTCACTATATCTTTCACTTATATAGCTTCTTCTCACATCAAAGTGATTTGGGTGCTAACTTGCAATCAGAGCCCAGGTTTCTCTCCTAAACTACATCCACAGGTTTGGTCCACAGGTTTGATCGTTTCCTGATGAAACCTCCCTCAAGCATGTCACACTCAGATTCTTCAAGTTTGAATTACCACCTTTGCCACAGCTTATTTCCCTCTTTAAATTCTAAATCAGGAATTAGGAGCAATTATAAATAAGCCAAAGATAAAAGTCACTAGAAGTTACTGACAAAATGTCAAGTTTTTGTCATATGAGTATGTATGGTTTTTATGATTCATAATTCACAACTGTTCTTGGTAGCCTCCTCCTTGCAGTTACATTTCATATGCAGATAAAATAGACCTTGAAATTTCATTTGACCTTCTGTCTGCAAGCTCCAGACTAGGATAATTGGTGGATTTGGTTTTGTAGGCACTGACCATTTTGCATCTCAATGAGACTATGGTAAGGAATAATTTGATAAATACAGTTTATGCATGACTTTTGTCCATCTGTGCCTTGGTAAGTAAACTGGAGTCATGGTTGAGGGCTGACACATAGATGTCCCAGTTTCAGAAAAAAAATATTATCTAAAAGATGCATTTATTTATTTGAAATGCGAAGTGAGAGAGATGACAGATAGACAGAGAGAGACAGAGACCAAAGATAGAAGCCCAGAATGATATCTTAATCTCTGACTCAAGTGCTTGCGCTATCATCTGCTGCCTTCCCAGACACATTAACAGGAAGCCGGATCGGGTATAGACTTGAACCAGTACTTGAATTTTAGGTTCAGACATCCCAAGCGGTGGGTTAGGTTGCTGCGCCACAACACCTGTCCCCACTAGAAGAAAACAGTTATGTTTAAATTTGAAGTATCAAGGATTTATGTTTGGAATACATTGCATTTAAAAAGGAAAGGCACCAAATGTAACACAGAGCAAGGGTAGCTTGCTGACCGCATTGACGGTTGTGAATAGTTGTCATCAGTATTTTATGCTTTGAGTGACTTTCCCTCCACACATTAATCAGTGTTTACAGGGGATGGATAGCACACCTACAGATATGTTGGTCAATGAAAAGCATAACTGTTTCTACAGGAAATTTTTTAAATAATATTTTAAAAAATCATGGTTTACATGAACCATGTACTTTTATTGTGTATAAAATGATAATTTGCAGCATTGTGTACACTGTGGAATGGATAAGTCTAGCTAATCACCAAAGGCTCTACTTCTCTTCACATACTTATTATTATTTTTGTGCAAGTTCTTCAGTGAAAGTTTTTACCCATGAGTTGACCTCTGGTCTATGAAGCATGAACGGATTGTTCAGAATGTTGCTCCTGAATGTCTCCTCACATAGCTAGAGTTGGCACTGGGAACGTAAGGTCAGATTTGTAAACAACTCTAGAAAGATTATTGGCCAATTCATGTGAAGATCTGACATGCTTAGAGTTTCGTTTCACTTTGCCCTGTTTCGTTTTCACTGTGCCCAGAGATGCCCTGGAGCTCTCCACTTCCCAGCTTGGGTGAGGAACAGTGGATGTGTTCAGCCTGCAAAGTGGAAAGTTCTTCACCAAACCAGTGTAGCAGTTTTTTTTTGTAGAACTAGCTAAAGGGCATACCACTGCAGAAAAGAAAGTGAACCACTCATTTGCTGTCATCAAAAATGAGGAAACGGCTCCAGGCGAGAGCTAAAGAGTCCCTTTGAACTTGAGAAGTTCACTGATTTGGCAATGAAGAGGATCTTGTTTGTCTTGTTCATTCTAAAGAACTATTTATCCTTGAATGACTCCAGTAAGTAACGGACAAGGAAAAAAAACCAGCTTTATTTTCTTTCTAAGCATGTCTCCTTATGAATATCATTGCTGAAATACTGCCTCGATTTTTCATATGGATCTTAATATGTGCTGTATCTTTGCATTTAAAATAGATTATCTCTTTAACCTAATACTGAAAATAAGATACAATAATTACATAATAAAATCAAAATGGAAAAAGAAACGAGTGTTATTTCATGGAACAGTAACTAGGCTATCAAGGAAGAAAATAATAATATTTCAATATTTTTATGACACTGAATTTTCTTTAATGAAAGTCTTATGTTAATATAAGACTATGCTAATTCTGCTTTGTCATCTAAAAATACATTGTTGTTTCTCTGCATCCACCCAGTTCAAGCACAGTTCTCTCTGGTCAGGGTTGTGATAACAGCACACAGTAAGGATCACTTTGTCACGTTAAGGTCTGATCTCCACCTAACAGGCAGAGCGATTATATTTAAAGTAAGCTCACATCAAAACCTCTGCCTAAAGCCTTCCATGCTTTTACATCTTGTTCAGTTTTGAAATGGACTTGAGGGCCAGTGTTGTCTTGCCCACGGCCATTGGGCTGCTGGTCTGTGACTCAGTTCTCTCCCCCTTTCCCTTGTGCTCCTATGTTTGTTGCACTCTATGCAGCTCCACTCCTGGATTCCTTTGGGTTCTATAGCCTGGCTCTGTTCTCTGTCTGGAGACAGCCTTAGAGAAGGCTGGCTATTCCATCACTTCACCTGAGTCCAGGCCTAGGTAAATCTCATGTTCACAATCTTTCTGAAGCCAGTATAGCTAATCCTGAAACACTTCCCTTTGTCCCAGCCACTGTCACTCCGCACCCATCCATCCTCTTCTTTTGTTTGGTTTTTCCCTTGCTGTGGTTTTCAGCCCCTGGTGGCTCTCCATACATTCACTTTTCTCTGGGAGAAAGTAAGACATGGGAATACGTTTATCACCTGTTCTTTTCAGTATTCTATTCCTAGGACCTAACATACTTCTTGACCCATAGTTGCTGCTCCATATACATTTGTGGCATGAATAGACAGGAAAACAAAGCCCAACTGATCAATGGATGCTCTACCAAATCCATTTTACTCATGTTACTGTAGCCCCCCCCCCCCAATCTTTCTTAATAATGTCAACTTCAGGCAAGGAGTTACTCATTGTTCATTTACTTTCAGGTGCTTTAAGGTCTAACCAAACGTATATCTGAGTATTCTGAGAAAGCTCTTAAAAAATCACAACTGCCCTTTCCCTAGTTGATAGAGTTCTTTGAATTTTGATGAGTGTGTAGAGTCACGTACAACACGATACAGAACTCCGCAGACTCCTCGTGTGTTTACATTCATGTTGTGCCTCTCCCCTCCCCTTCTCTGACAACTGTTTGTCTTCTTTACCGACCCAATTTTTAAATTACTGGCAATGGCACAATGTAACTTTTGAACGGCCTTGCTTCCCTCAGAACAAGTTTCTGAGATTCAGCCATGCTGTTGCAGCCCGTTCATTTGCTTTGGTGAATAGTACTCCATCATGCACTTGAATCATTCGTTGACCCAGATGAAGGCATTTTGGCTGAATCCGCTTTGGCAGTTATGACGAATCTGCTATAAATGTTCAGATACAGGTTTTTCTGTAAGTGCAAATTTTGATTTCACTGTGATCAATACCTCTGTGTGTATTTTGAATTAGTGTACAATTGCTGAATTATATGATAACTTATATTGAACCTGGAAGAAAATTTCCAGATGACTTTTTTTTTTTTTGGCAGAGTAGCAGCACATTTTGCATTGCTACCAACAGTGTGTGCTGGCTCCGCATCTCGTCCCCTCTGTTCTCAGTGCTTCAGTCACCTTATGTTGACCATTCGAATATGTGTGTAGCAGGAACTCACCACATTTAAATTTCTATTTCCCTGACACCTTATAATGTTGAACATCTAATCAGGTACTTCTTTACCTTCCAAATTCCATTTTTGATTAAAAAAATCTACTAAACTTTTTTTTATGAATCTGAAACTCAGGTTGGTTGCTTTCTCTTCTATTCTGGGAGTAATTTGTTAATTTTTTTAAAAAGGTAGAGTTGCATAGAGAAAGGGGAGACAGACCGAGTTATTCTACATGCTGTTTCATTTCCCAAGTGGCCACCAACAACTGGGATGGGCCAGATCATAGTCATAGGTCAGGGGCTTTATCTGGGTCTCTTACACAGCTACAAGGACCCAAATACTTGGATCCTCCTCTGCTACCTTCCCAGGCCGTTAGCAGTGAGCTGGACTGGAAGTGGAACAGCTGGGACATGAACTGGTGCCCCTGTAGAATCCTGTGTCACAGGTTGTGGCCTACCTGTTGCTCCACAACACTGGCCCATACTTTTCAATTCTATATGCAAATATGTAACTTTTAAGCTATTTTATTTGGGTTGGCAACTTGTCATTTTATCTCCTCAGGTATTTAATTTTTGATTTACAAAGATTCAAAGGCAATATAATAATAGAAAACAGGATATAGTAGTAAGTACAATATAGTAGAAAAAAAGGACAAGTAAACAAATAATCCTGGAATAACCGAGCGTCTGGAAGCTCACCTCCTCCCCAAAATTCCCAAGGATCCACATCTTCTACCACATACAGAGTAACTCCAAATAGACCACAGAGTTCAATGCTACATTGAAAACTAAACTCTGAAAATACCACTGGAGCAAAAATTGTGTATTCTTGGGTTAGGCCACAATTGTTTAGGTGTAACATCAAAATACATGCCACAAAACAAATAAATGCAAGTGGGACTTTATCAAACCATGAACAGGCTGCTTTTCCAAAGATACCACTAAGGAGACTGACAATAATTTGGGAAGAAGGAACCGGCTGAAGCCTTTGAACAAGCAGGAAAGGCAATGGTAGAACAGAAAAGGATGGTCCTGTGGAAGTCAGGGAAAGAAACTGCAGAGGAGGAAGTGGTAAGTCAGTAGGTCTGAGCTGCTGCTGGAGTGTGATTATTTTGTTTTGACTCAGGGAATAAACAGAGACAAATGTCTCCAGGGCCTGCCAGCTCTGGTTCTGGTTTTCCTCCTAGATGTGACTCAGGCCATTCCACCATTCAAATATCACAATATCAGCAATGGTCGCCAGCTAACCGACTATAGAGATGGCTTTTAAACCTTTAAACCTGCTGCCTACACCTTCATATCTGGAGTGCAAGTGCTTGGACTTGGGCTTCTGTTCTTTTAAACATCAGTTAGTACCTTGTCTGCATGGATGCATGCACTCATTCAATAGCTAGTGTCTTTTTGGAGCTCAGCATTGGACACACACTGGCCATAGAAAGCAGGTCCAGTTGCTGTTTTACCTGCTCACATCAGCGATTCTGAACAAGTCTAATGCCTGATAATATGGAGCTTAGCGATGGAGGTGATGACAGTGTAATCAAGTATCACATTGGTGAAAGTACTGTTCCTCCCCACAATAAAAGTGGCAAACAGTGTTGACTTCAAGGCCTATTTTGAGGACTATGTTTGGAACTGACTGTTGTCATCAGTGGCGTTTGTACATCAATGAGTACCTCATAATGTAAGTGTGATCCTAGGTGTGGGCATACTCTGCAGATTTTGGCCCATCTTTTTATTTCTAGGTGAATTTTTTTTGAATCCCACCTTCAGTAGAAGTTGCTATCCAGCTCCATTCTCAGTCCTCAGATATCTCATATCTTTGTAATCTGACACTTGTTTTAAACTGACCAATGTTAGCACTTACCATGGTTAACATCATGAATCAGAAGTGCATGGGCAATTTGGATAACACAGATATTCACGTTTTACTCATTCCAGGAAAATGCTGACATGAGAAGCATCAGCAACAGAGATGTAAAGTAAGGATACTTTGGGAAAAAAAGTAGTATATCCTATTCCTGAAAATGTACCTTCATTAAGATGCAGGTGTGTGATTAGAAATGGTATATTGTTGTGATGATGACGAGAAAGGATCTTTCTGAATTTTTCATAGTTGAGGGAGAATACAACATGGCGCTTCAAAGCATATATCCTGGACCTAAAATCTTGGGCTTCCTGCTCATTTGACATTTGCATTGACTTAAACATTATTTACCTCTTTGGGCCTGTTTCCTTATCAACATAACACATAATATTTATACTCAATTTAAAGGTTACTGAAGATGGATTAGATAAATCATATATTTTATATACATATATAGCAAGCACAGGAATATTTCTGGGTGCTGGAAGAAGAAAAATTGGGTGAATCCTAGATTCACCAGATATTGGGAGTGTGACCTGAGTTATGTAATGAATTACTCCATGCCTATATGCACAGCCACATTCATAATCATTACATTCATTCTCTGTGGAGTTGTCATAAAATAGTTTGTGGTAGGCCATGGTCTCATGTGATTAATATTAGTTCTTGTGACTAGTTATGGCATGTTTTTAAAATATAGGTGAAACTTAGATAATTTTATTTTGATCAATATAAATGGAATATTCATTATTTATTTTGTATTCAACTATTGAAATAAAGGTGGAAAACAAAGCAGAGGGGAGGAGTAAAAATAGAATAACAAGAACCGTTGCTGTGGCATTATGAGTAAAGATGTAAGCTGCAGTTTTTGCATCTGATAGGGGAACCAGTTCAAGTCCTGGCTGCTCCACTTATAATCCAGCTCCCTGTCAATGTTCATGGGAAAGCTTAAAGTGCTGCATCCATGTGAGAAACCCAGCAGAAACTTCTGACTTCTGACCAGCTCAGTTCTGATTATCACGCCATTTGGGGAAGACATCTCTCTCTCCTTCCTTCCCTCCCTCCAACCCTCCCCCACATTCTCCTTCCCTCTATCCCTCCGTTTCTGTATCGCTCTCTGGCTTCCAAATAAATAAATGAATAAATCTTAAAAAAGAAAAGAAAACCCAGTCAAATAAATGTGCCCAGTTCTACCAATTCAAAGTCAATCTGGATTTGAGAGTTTTTCCAGAGATGGTAGTTCCCATTCAGGAATAACACACATAGATATGTTGGCTGAGTGGTTTTAAGGATATATGAATGAAGTGAAAGCTTCCCATACATGGAGAGTCTGCCTTGTGATTCATCATTACATTCGACCCATCAGCACTCATGACCACTACCTGTTTGCAATAAATACAGACAAACAGGGTCACAGATGGCTGCTGAAGTGATGAGGTATGGTGAGTCTGTAGACTGACTGTGTCTGGATAAGAAACCACGGAACCCATGAAGCAGCTGGCAAGAAGCAGTAGGATAGGAACAAGGACTGGGGCCACTGAGTCTGTTTACAAGGCTGTGTTATAGGCAGCTCCAGGCTCCACAAATACCAAATATAACAGCACTCATATGACCTCCACGTGTGAGGAGCATGGAGAGGACTGAGATGTCCACGCTAGTCCCTGCTACTTACACATTTGTTTGCCATTTTGTTTATTATTTTGTAAATTCATTTTATTTGACAGGCAGTGAGTTGGGGTGGATGTGTAGAGTCAGTTATCCTCCATTTGCTGGTTTACTCCATGGTTGAGTCAAGTAAAAACCTGGAACCTTGCATTCCATCCGAGTCTCTCATCTGGGAGGTAGGGACACAGGGAGGTGTTACCTGCTGCCTCCTAGGGGTCTGTTACTAGGAGGCTTGATCAGAAGTGAAAGTGGTTACATATAAATCAGGCACTTAATATGGGATCCAGGCATTCCAACTGGCATCTTGATTGCTGTACCATCCCAAGTTAAACATTTTTCTACCCAAAATGCTTGGACTAGGTAGTTCCACAGAAACCCAAGTTCATTATGCCAGAGAGAGAGAGAAAATCTCCCATTTTTTTCATATTTTCCTTTCTCTGGTAGGGTTTCCGATATTCTTTCAAAATTATTAAGCTGGCAGGGGGAAGCCAGTAAGCTGAGATTTTATTCTAATGACTCTAAACCACTTTTGAAATGAAAAATGTCTACTCTGGTTAGTAACTTAGAACTTTATGAGGAAGTGTTAAAATTGAGGAAGCTAATCCCCCATTTCAAAGTTCTTGAGACACCACAGCAATGGTTCTCCTAAAAACAAGCCTAGTTTAATCATGATAAGAGGGTGAGATTCTATGAAGATAATTTGGTTTCACATTGAGAATTCCCCTGCAGATAAAGAAGATCATGTTCTTTGATGACAGAATCTGTATTTTGATTTTCTGCTTCAGTCATTGTCTGTACAGTAACTTAAGCAAGTAAAATGCCTTATCTAAGTGGAAATAAGACACCTTCCATTAATTTAGCAAAATCCTCCAATACTTGCTAAGTTTCTTTAAAGATTTATTTATGTATTTATTTATGGAAGAGGCAAAATTACAGAAAGGAGGAGAGACAGAAAGAGAGATCTTCCGCCCAAATGGCCACAGTTGTTAGAGCTGAGTTGATCTTAAGCTAGGAGCCAGGAACTTCTTTTAGGTCTCCCATGTGGGTAGAGGGGCCCAAGGACCTGGGTCATCCTCCACTGCTATTAGCAGGGAGCTAGGTTGGAAGCAGAGCAGTCAGAACTCATGAACCGGTGCCCATATGAATGCTGGCACTGCATGCAGAGGACTAGCCGGATATGGAGGACATCAGGGTCTGGCTCAAGAGCCTGAGCAGCTACCGCTTTGTGAAAGATTTGAATTGAGTTGCTGGCTGCTGGGTTTGGTCTGGCCCGGCCTCAGCCCTTTTTAAATCTGTAAGGAACTAGTGGATACAAGTTCTCTTTCTCTCTTTTCCTCTGTCACTCTTTCCCTTCCTGTTTTTCAAATCAATTATTTTTTTTAAAGATTTATTCATTTTATTACAGCCAGATATACACAGAGGAGGAGAGACAGAGAGGAAGATCTTCCATCCGATGATTCACTCCCCAAGTGAGCCGCAATGGCTGATGCACACCGATCCGAAGCCGGGAACCTGGAACCTCTTCTGGGTCTCCTATGCGGGTGCAGGGTCCCAATGCATTGGGCCGTCCTCAACTGCTTTCCCAGGCCACAAGCAGGGAGCTGGACGGGAAGTGGAGCTGCCGGGATTAGAACCAGCGCCCATATGGGATCCCGGGGCATTCAAGGCGAGGACTTTAGCCACTAGGCCACGCCGCCGGGCCCAAATCAATTATTTTTTTTAAAAAAATAGAATACAGAGGCTTTGGTTTCTATGGCAAAACTATAGCAGCAGATTTAATTCTATAATTTGTAATGAAAAACCATAGAGAGGGTGGCATTTTGTTGCAGTGGGTTAAGGCACTGCTCCATATTGGAGTAATAGTTTGAATCCTGACTGCTCTTCTTCTGATCCAATTCTGTCTTAATGCATCTTGGAAAACAGCAGATGCTAACCCAGGTACTTGGCCCCCGCTACCCAAATGGGAGGCCTGCATGGAATTCCTGACTCCTGGCTTGAGTCTGTTGACAGCCATTTGTGAAGATATTTTCTCCCTCTTTCTCTTTTACTTGATCACTCTGTATTTCAAATAAGCAAAACAAATATTTAGTAAGAACCCACCTAGATCTTTTTCTTTTAGCAATTCATCATCAGAATTACTTGCTAGTTAAAAGCCATCATGTGTTTTTGTTTGTTTCAGTTTTATTGGCCATTAAAAGTTTCAAACTAAACCTAATGCTTACACTCAATTTGTATAAGCCAGCATTCTACAGCATAGAAAAGGGTTATGAAGACAGCAATTAGCTGGCTAAAATCAACGAATATACACACAACCTACCTTTGCTGCATGATAGGCATGGGGAATTATCAGCTACATATTCTTTCTTGAAGAAAATGCCCCATCTATCAATCTTATGTCACTTTTATTTTCCCAGCAATATACAAATTGCTGAGTTCTAAGTGGGACACGATAAGACCAATGTAGCTTTGGAGCTAAGGCCTAAAAGTGTCCAATCCAGGTAAAATGTGAAAGTTTCTAGACTTCCATAAACTTTTGAACTCCCCGAGGCAGGCCAAATTGAGTTAAATTTTAATGGAAATGTAAATATTATTTATCTTAGAAGGAAAAGGAGAATTAATTAAAATCCTTTACAGCAGGCACAAAGTATTCTTTGTAACATGTTGCTAGATAGATATCAATAGGGAGCAAATACTGCTGTGTATGATAAGGTCATGTGGCGCATACATTTTACCTCTTGGTGGCAATATACAGTGGTCTAACAGGTAGTTCTTAAAACTGCATGGTGAGAAGGTCACGGTGTTCACAGGATTAGATTTGTAACAGTCATCTTTACAAGTGTGCATGAAAAGTAAGACAAACAGAAAGTCTGCACTGCAGTCTTGAAATCTTGAAAAACCTCTGAATTGGAGGGTGACAATCAAAACATTAAAAAAAATGGTCTGCAATATGGGTTTTGTGTGAAATGCTTTAGTCAGTTACACTAGCAAAATTCTGTATGAAAGGGGTGTGGAGGAGGATGTGAGTTTGCACATTGTCGTCAGAAGCGTACAACCTGCTGGAGGCATGAGTCCCACTCTTGAACTTCCCACTGTCTGACCTATTCTTCCTTTCCCAGGCGTGAAGAATCGCTTCCTATTAGTCCACTAGACTCTGTTAGCAATTGATGACTTTGCCTTTTACAGAACAAGACCACTAATCTCTGTTTTAAAAATCAGGAAGATGGGCTGTACCAGACCTGTTGACAGCAATTCAACAGGACCTAGAAATTAAACTATTACAAAGGTGAGCCCTCTTGGTGCCACTCCCTTTAAATTTGATCCTAACCTCAACTGACTTTTGCTTTTCCGCTTCTCAAAGAATGGGTAAGTCTTTTTGGCCTTTATATGTTTAAAAAATTTACAAGCATCATAAAAATAAGATGCTTAAAGGAATTTCAAACTGAAGGTTACAAGGAAGAAATATGAAAAATTAGCCAAGATAAATACATACAAGAAAATCAAGAAAGGGTGACCTTGCCAACTATGGGTTGGCAATATTTTACAGAATCAGACAAATAAAAATACCATAGCAAGGGAGAATGATCAAGGAGCTAAGGTGCCACATGGTACACCTGTAGCCCCCGTGAATATGCCTGGGTTTGATTACCAGTTTGCCTCTTAATTCCAGCTTCCTACTAAAGCACACTGTGACAGGTAGCAGAAAACAGCTTAAGGAATTCATCTCAACGTTCTGCTAATGCACCCCATGGGAGGCAGTGTTAATGGTTCAGGTAGCTGGGTTTACTGGTAATGAGAGTCCGGGGATATGATCCTAGCTCCATGCTTCAGCTTAGGTCAGTCTTGACTATTGTGGGTAAGTAGTAAGCCAGCAGATGCGCATTCTTTGTCTCTCTTATTCTCTAAGAATCCCTCCTTCAAATTCTCAAAGTTACAGGAAAAGAAGTATGTATGGCCAGTGTGAACAACTAGATGAATGCAACTGCAGTCCAAAACACACTGATGTATGATTGTTTGACATGTTGCACAAGTAGTACTTTAAATTAGCTAATAGAGGTCTTCAGAAGAATTACCTACTTAGTTTAAAATGCACAATTCGTATCATTCAGAAAAATAAGCTTCAGATGGTTATAAATGAAGCATAAATACAACATTTTACAATTATTACATTAAATTATAGTATATATTTTTTTCTGATATTAAGATTGAAATGTTCCTGAATTTCTTTAAAGAAGCAATAGATTAAGCAACTTAATCCCAGAAAAATTTGTAAACATGATAGTAAAATGTAACACAAACAAGAAAACCCATCAGAAGAAAATATTTATATAATATATAACAAAACTATGCTCCATTTTCTTCCTCACTTTATTTGTCCCTTTGGGTTGATAAAGATGGAAGGGAGACCGAAATTGGGATTCCTTATAAAGCTAAAACAGTCATAGAGTGAACTGTCCTGGTGTTTTTTTTTTTTAATAAGAACACATAGTTCTAAGAAAGCGTATTAGCTCATCCTACATGTTTATTTCCAGAAACATTGTTTTCTTGGGATCATTCTAGTGACTTTGGGTTAATATTTTTCTGAGTCTTCCATACTCAACTTTGACTATTTTTGAGCAAACTCTCAAAACTTTTGTTGGCACTAATATATTTAAAATAATATGCATCAAGGATTAAGAGTATTATGTGTAAGATCCAAAGATGACTCCTCTAATAAGGAGTTGGCCCCTGGCAAAAATAGCATGGCTTAAACATTTTAAATTATTTTAATTAATTAACTATTTCTAATAATTTAGCTTTTAAAACAATTTAGAGGCATTTCATTTTATTAAAATATAGACTAAATTAAGACTGTTCTGAGTATGTTAAATTTCAGCTGAATGGGTGAAACAATTTATTCCTTTTATAGTCGTCAAAGTAAGTAGCTGTTTTATGTCTCGCATCACGTTGTCTCATTAAGATTTGCCACTTTCTTACTGAAAATCAGCAAGTATATTTATCAACTGTTTCTCATAATGATTATTTTTTTTTTTACTATTTATCTATCTATAACTTACTTGAAAAGATGGTTAATACTTTTGGGTTTCATGAAGGGTCTTAAGCCCAGCTGAGGGAAGAATTTGACCATGTGGCTCAAGAACTCTAACAAAGATTCTGATGATAGATTGTATTGGATCTATGCCCAACAATGTAGCCTACAAAAATTACAACTTGAAGACAATATCACAGTCTATTCATTATGCTATCCCTAATAACTCTGGGTGATGGAATTCAATCTTTGTGAATCTATACTTAAATTGTGATGTGTGTTCGTGATAGGTAAGTATTGATCCACTCAAATATTTTTGAGGGTTAATTCATGACATAGAAGTGCTTATGTTTAGTGAAAAAGCCAAGATGTAGAATTGCATTGACAGAAATAAAGGCAATTGTGTTTATGTGTATACATATAATCATAGATGTGCTTGACAGATGTGAAATAATTTCCAATTGGCTCCTGAGATTAAAAAAATAGCATACTTTAATGTGTCACTCCAGTTGGCTCTTTAATACCAGGTACTGCAAAAGTGAAAAGTCTTGTTATTGTGCAGAGTAGAAAAGTAAAAGAACAATGAACCACTATTCCAATCATCACTGTCTCTAATCCTTGATCCTAGTTCCAAGCAGAGGACTTTCAATCAGCACATGCCACTTTCAGTGGATAGGGAAAGACTCCCCTTACTCCAAAGCTAGGCTGCTGTAGACCTTTTAGCAATGTCTCTGCCTGTTCCCAGGCATGAAGTGAAGGACTCACATACTCTAAACCCACTGGACCCGAGAGAAGGTGGTGCTGAGGGCTGGAGAGTCAGGATTGACCCAGATCTGAGGGTTGGAGATGGAGAAGAAGGGCAGGAAGGGCAGGAGAACAGGAACTTGCTTGACAGTGGGAGAAGTTGGCATCTCATATGCTGTAAAGTGGCATGGGGTCCCCAGCCAAGACCTTCTTGTTGGCTTGGACCCAGTAAGGGCAAAAGCATGACCCATGTCCTGCCACACCCTTGACCACTGAGCCCAGCCTCTGTCCTCTGGAACACAGCCGATTTCTCCAGGTACCTCTCTCTCAAGCTGCAAACTCCACAGTGAGGCAGGACTTGTCCCTTAGTGACACATCTATGCAGAGATGTGATTGAGCAATATTTGTAATCACAGCCCTGCTTTGACTGTACTGTTCTGACCACAACAACATTTTCTGATCGATTGCAACTTTTAAACCCAAACAAAGTCGTTGCCATCTGAACTGACCTTCGGCGTGACCTCTGCTGTTTTTCTCTTCTCCTCCACTTAACCTGTTGCCTGCTCTACTTAATTTCATCTCACAGAGGCGAGACACATACTAGCAGAACTTGGAAAATAAAGCAAGTAATGCATTAGGAATAGACCAATGTTTGGGTTTAGGTTTGGGGATTATGGTCAGACTTTATTTTTATTACTTTTCAGTTTTTAAAAGTATGAATTGTATTGCTTTCACACCAAAAATAAAGCCATATATAGCCATATGAATATGGTATAATGTCTAAACTGTGGCTAAATTATTTTGACCTCACTTGGGCCAAATGAGTAATTTTACTAGAGAAAGAAAAAATATATTTGTAGAGTGAGTAAAACAACACAAATCCCCAAATGACATCCTTTGTAATTACCGCTTTATGGTTGATCATTTTTCCCCTCCCTTCCTATCTCCTCTCCTCTCCTTCCTTCCTTCCTTCTTTTTATTTTTCTTTCTCTTTGCATTTCACAACACAGGCTTCTTTACTTATGAGACAGATTGGTAAAGAGTTTCCATTCATCAGTTTATTCCCCATATGCCTGCAATGACCACCAAACTGAAGCTGGAAACAGGGAACTTGACTCAGATCTCCCATGTAGGTGGCTGAAATCCACTGACTTGAGTCTCACTGCTCTCTCTGGGTTGGCTTTAACAGGAATCTGGAGTCAGGAGCCAGAGCTAGGCTTGGAATCCGTCTTTCCACTATAGGAGTCATCACTAGAAGAGCTACTTACTCCTAGTTGGTATTTCTTTACTCTGTTCTTCTCGCAACAGCATCACCAAATTCTGTACAATGGGCCCTAAGGGACTAGGTCTTCAGACATCTGTCCCTGCCTCCAGTCTGAGCTTCTCCATTCCTTCTTGCTTCCTCAGTTCCTCCACACACAGCCTTCTTTCCTTTCTGTGCTGTGAACACCTTCACTTGGATCTGAACTCCTTTATACCTGCTGTTCTTGCTGGCTGACATGTTTTTCTTCTAGGGTGGTCAGCTTCTTGTGTCTTGTAGGTTTTGTTCAAATTGACCCCATTTGCCTTAAGACAAGTCACTTCTCCAACCCTTCATTCTTGTCTATGTCGTGTCATCCTAAGCAGTCCTTCCTAACACCCACTATAAAGTCTGTCTTGGCTTTGAGATGGTTGGCTTATCTTCTGGTGATAAAACAAATGTCAATCTTTCCTTTAATTTCACAGGTCAATCAACACCACTTTTCTAGGTAATGAATAAAAAAGTTTGTATTAAAACATAAACTTTCACAAAATTTAAAAAGTCTTCATGCAGTGGTCTTTTAGACTCTAGCTGGAATGGAGCCAGACATGCTATGAGAACACATGAGAAAAGCTATTCTTGTACAACAGCTATTCTGCTTTTTGCAAACAAACTATGTTTAGAAAGATTGTAGAGATTATGAAAGAGGTTTTGGATACTAGTGCCATAAATACCTCAGAATTAGTCCAAAAAACGCAGCCCAAAAGCCACAGAATATTGTTTTCTTTTCCACTAAACAAAATTTAATACATATTCTCTATTTTAAAATAAATGACCAAAGTTTTGATAAAAACAATCCACTCCACATATGGTTTATTTTTAATAAAAGGCACTGTTTCAAATGTTTTATGAAGTGGGCATTATTACACAATTCACACACTGTTTGCATATCACATCCCATATGGGAGGACCAAAGTTTGAGTCTACACTCCACTTACAACCCAGCTTCCTGCTGATGCACATCTTGGGAAGTAGCAGGTGATGGCTTAAGGGGTTCCATCCTTGCCACTCACATGAGAGATCCTGACTGAGTGCTGGCCTCCTGGCCTCAGTGTGATTCAACTCTGGCTTTAGTGGTGAGGGCTGCTTGGAGAATAATAAGCCAACTCTCTCTCTCAATCTGTTTATGTATGTGTGTGTGTGTGTGTGTGTGTGTGTGTGCCTTTTTCTGTTGTTCTTCAAACTTAGATCAATAAATAAATGAATAAATGTTGCATGCATGAATTCACTTAATTCTTGCACTCCCTCCTCCCTGGAGAGCATCGTCATTATACAGATGAGGAAACTACGTT
This sequence comes from Ochotona princeps, assembly GCF_030435755.1. NCBI lineage: Eukaryota > Metazoa > Chordata > Mammalia > Lagomorpha > Ochotonidae > Ochotona > Ochotona princeps. The sequence goes on from NC_080851.1 coordinate 34,345,811, forward strand.
ATGGAGTGAGCCAATTAGACAGCAAGAAAGTCTCCACTTTACTTATTTCCTGTTCATTAAGTTCATTGCCTCCACTTGGGAAGCAGCTTTTCCTTGTACAGAGTGATTCTTGGATGGTGTATATTTTGGTTGAAATATTTTCCCCAAAGTTCATATGCTGGAAATTTAATTTCCAGTGCCACACTGTTAAAGGGTGGGACCTTTTGTGATTTCATGAGGCTGATTCCTCAAGAATGGACTGATATCATTATCAAGGGTGTATGTTGTAAAAAAAAAAAAAAGGTTCTGCCCCATTTCTCTTTCATCTCTACTTTTAAGTGGTTGTCCCCTGGTGATTCTCAATGCTAGTATGTCTGAGGGGGTGTTTTGTTCATCTTCTTAGGGAATGACTCTTTCTTGTTTCAGTTGGCAGGTTCTTGGTATCGGATCTAATTATTTTTGCTGTGAATTTTACCTTTTCACATTTTCTAGTCACTTGTATCTTTTTCAATAAGTCCTTGTGATTCATTAATTGATTATCTGTTAGAGAGTTTTTGATTGTTGGTAAGCACCTATGGTTGTAAACGTCTCTTTTAACACTGTTTTTGCTACATCTTCAGCACCACTTGGGTCATACGTTAGCATCAATTTCTGTAAGAAGGTTTTTGATTTTATTTTGTCATAGTGATACATTAGTAATTCTTCTGATATCTTTACATCCAACATACACTACTGAATACATTTGCTGAGTGTGATATGAAACTTTAGAGAAAAATCAGCAGAAAGAGGAGGGATCATGGTATGCACAAGTCTTGGCAGTAAAGAAAATAGTACACAACTAGCCTAAATCAGAGCAGACCACAATCTGCTACGAAAGAGGAAAATCTGAATTCACAGTAAGAGACCGGGGTGTGGAGGTTAAGAAACAGGACTTTCAACACATGGATAATGGCAGAGAAAAGGAGAAACATACAAGAAGAAATTACATCCTGCCAGATTCCCTTTGAGACTTTGCTTTGCAATCATTTTCCCAACACACTTTGCTACCTAAGCTCTCAAGGCAAAGCAAACAGTCCCCGAACTTTGAGTTCAGGATTCTGAGGTGGTGATCTAAGTTACTTCTCAGCAGCTCCGAAGTGCAAGCTAGGAACCACATCCCACAAGGAGGCCCTAACAGAGGAACTGATTGGGGAGCTCAGATTATTCTGATGGGGAAGTGTTGAGTTCTGCTCGTGGGAGACAGAGTCATGTCCTGAGCAGACAGAGAGATGGTTGAGCAGAAAATCTCAAGTGAGCCTTAGTAGATATTTCCTATGAGACAAGAGGAGGAGCAAAAGATGATAGAGAAGTGGGAGCCATTTTTATGCAAAGGGTCGTTTGGATATTTACAGCTTCACTCACAGGTAATACAGAATGATGGATCTAAACAGATTGTTGTAAATTCTTTGAATTTTCTGTCCTCCCTGAAGTTGCCTTGGCATGGCCAGACCAAATGATTTCATGGATCTTACATAGCCTTGTCATTTTTCACCCCTGGAAGGAAATAAGACCATGGATTCTGAACAGTTTCTCTTCTCTATTTTTTAGAGATTCACAAGACTAGGGACATTGCAGAGTGGATGGGTAATTCAACTTTCTCATTTACCTTTAGAAATACAGATACGGGCCTGGCAGGCACAGTAACCTAGTGGCTGAAGTCCTTGCCTTGCATATGCTGGAATTACATATGGGATATGGGTGCCAGTTTGTATCCTGGCTGCTCTACTTCCCTTCAAACTCCCTGCTTGTGGCCTGGGAAAGCAGCAGAGATGGCCCAAACTCTTGGGACCATGCACCCAAGTGGAAGACCTGGAAGAAGATCCTGGCTCCTGGCTTCAGATTGACCCACTCTGGTTGTTGCAACCACCTGGAGAGTGAATCAGTAGGTAGAAGATCTTTCTCTCTGTAAATCTGGCTTAAAAAATAATACAGATAACTTTACCACTTGTTTCCACTCTAGCTTTAAAAAAGCTGTTTTGACTTGGCATCTGAGTCTTCTAGTTTCGTACATTAATCTTGATTTCTTTCTAGAGTATGTCTTAGGAGGTTGACACTGGGAAAGACAGTAATGAATTTAAACAAAGGGAGAATTGGATTTAAAATGAGTCAAGATATGTGAGGAAAAAAACTATGAAAGTTCCTTAAAACTTAGATTACAAGGGCTGGTGTTACAGTGCAGCATATTAAGTTGTTGCCTGCAACACTGGCATCCCATATGAACACTAGTTAAGGTCTTGGCTGTTTCATTTCCAATCCTCATATTAAAGCAGAAGATGATTACAGACCTGGACCCTGCACTCTCGTGGGAGACCTGGATGGAGTTCTACGTTCTGGACTTCAGCCTGGCCTAGCCTCAGCTCTTGCAAAGCTATGCCTCTTTCTCATTCTCCCTAGAACTCTCAAAAACATAAATATTTTAAAAACTTTTAATTATTAAAAAAACGCATCCAATAGTAGATAAAATAAGACATCCATTCAATTTTATCCATTTCCATATTATATCAAAATTAACTTGAAAGGATGTATCATTTCATCCATATGAACTTCATAGAAGCTTATGGAAATTCATAATATAAAAATCTATTTTTAAAATATTCAAAATAAATCTTTACACACTTGCAACAGGTCAAAATGGAATTACCTTTAAGTTTTACAAATTATTCCAGTTTGAAAAGAACCCCTATCTAAGCAACATGAATTTTGTTAAAATTGAAGAACAAGCCAAGTTTCAATGAAAGAATGAAATTACTGAAGCTTTATGAAAATTTTATGAGGACAATATCCCAAAAGAGATATTTTAAAAATGGATAACTCATGTTAAGGAGTGAGATGATATTGAAGATAAAGCCCAAAGCATCAGACAATCTCCATCAATTTGCCTCAGATCAAGAAGATAAATGACTAACAGCAATATAAATAATCAACACTGTAGACATCTCAGCTGGTTTTGCTTACATAATTTTGACAGAAAAATTAAAGTAGCACAAACTTCTCTTCATTCTGTGCCAGGGCTGTTACATTCAAATCGATTGTAGACAAGATGAACTTGTAATGAAAAATTTAAACAAGTTGGTTTTAATGCATGGACCACAGCTTTATCAATATGACCCTGAAAACATCGCACAATCAAATCAATGGCTACCTAAAGATAGAAGTGTCCAGGTAAGGCTGAAGGAGACCAGTGGAGAGCCAAAGTCATGGCAACAGTTTCTTGAGATGCTCGTTGAATTTTGCTTGGTGACTTCTTTAGAGGTACAAAAATTGATAACATCTGCTTATTGAGAGAGTGTCAAAAAGTCAACCCTTACCACAAGAAAATCACAGTAAAGCTTCTTCCAAGGATCCGTTCAGTACATCACAGTATGCATCTCTACTAGTGAATAAAAGATGCACTCCCAATGAAATTGCTAAATATAAATATATTTTGTCAACAGAATGCTATACTTTACACCACTCTATTCCTACAATGTCAGGATGCACTTAAATAGAAGCGTGATGGACTTACGACTGTTTCTGAAGGAATATACTTTCGTTATAATATACAGGAATAGGGAAAAGTGTGTGTGTCTGTGTGTCTGTGTCTATAGTGATCAGTAGGAGATGGAAAGAAGAAAATCCCTGAGTCTGAGGAATTGCCTCATGAAAAAATAAAGAATTAAAAAAAAAAGAATTGCTCTCTACCAAAACAATATTCCTGATCCTATCTCTCACCCAACAAGGAAAGTTCTCTGGACATTCAATGGGATATCATTCAACACCCACATCTACGTCCTGATATGATCCCTTCTGGATTCTTTTACTTCCTAATTTAAAGAAGTTAAATGGCACCCATTTTTTTTTCAGCTGACAATGTAAAAAAATGAATGCATTGATAAGGGTTAAATTCCCAGATTCGCCACATCCTAAGGGATGAACTAAATAGATGATATAATTTTTTTGGTGGTATGATTATTTTGTAAGAGTGTCTAAAGCTTAATTAAATTAAGGCTAGCAAATAGTTTATAGGTCTATCTTTTGATTCAATTTTCCCACGAACCTTTTGAAGTGCCCAAATATATTTCCAAAAATGAACATACCTTCAAAATGTAATGAACATACCTTCAAAATATAAGAATAAAGGCCCAGCGGTGTGGCCTAGCGGCTAAAGTCCTCGCCTTGAAAGCCCCGGGATCCCATATGGGCGCCGGTTCTAATCCCGGCAGCTCCACTTCCCATCCAGCTCCCTGCTTGTGGCCTGGGAAAGCAGTCGAGGACGGCCCAATGCATTGGGACCCTGCACCCGTGTGGGAGACCCGGAAGAGGTTCCAGGTTCCTGGCTTCAGACCGGCGCGCATCGGCCCGTTGCGGCTCACTTGGGGAGTGAATCATCGGACGGAAGATCTTCCTCTCTGTCTCTCCTCCTCTGTGTATATCTGGCTGTAATAAAATGAATAAATCTTTAAAAAAAACCAAAATATAAGAATATGAATTAGCTTTTAACACCTTCTGAGTCTTATGGTTGGTACACCATTGAATTTCAATGCTATATATATAGAGAGATCAGAGCTAGTGATAAAGTAATTCAGTTGTATCAATATATAGGAGATGCCGAAGATAAATGGATATTACACAGGAATGTAAAAGGAGGTAAACAATAGAACAATAATTCTTCATGCAGACATCTGACTCAAATCCATTACCCCTGTGAGTTTAAAGGCTATGAAGACCTGTGGGGACAGGAGTCGACAGACCATTTTTGCCTTTGTGAAGAGAATGATACTGTGGCTGGGCCATGACGGAGGATAGAATTTTAAGTAGGTGATGGAGGAGGAAGGGATTTGGCATAGGGGATAAAATGCCACTGAGTGGTTCATTTGCCTACCATATTGGACCACTTGGGTGAGGGTCCTGGCTGTACTCCCAATTCTAACTTCTTTCTAATGCATACCTTGTGGCATGGAGTGTCATGGCTCAAGTGGTTGGGTCTCTGCCACCAATACAGGAGGCTCAGATCGAGAGCCACACTCCTGGCTTTCACCTTTCCGAGTGCCAGCTATTGTAGTTACTTGGAGAGTAAAGCAGTGAGTGCAAGATCTCATGGTCTGTCTCTGCCTCTCTGATTTTCAAGTTAATAAAAACATGAGAAAGCATAGATGGGTGTTGGCAGGGTGAGGGTAATTCCTATAGGGAAAGTGATATGCATGATCGCAAAGAGTTTAGGAAGGCACAGTGAGAAATGAGTCAGCTTTGGTAGGAGATGCTGTATTATCCACGCTGGAGTCCAGAATTTGAATTCACTTACCATTTCAATTAAGGCTAACTGAATGTTTACAGTGTAGCAGATTCCAGGCTAGGAGCTAGAGTTCAGAGATTTGTGAGATAAGGCTTCTGTGCTCAAGTAACTTTAGGTTTGATGCTTGCAATAATATAAGCAAAAATACCACAGCTATGATAACTTTACTGGCTTATTATACCTCAACATTTATCGCTGACATTCTATGTCGCATTCAATATTTGATAATAGTTGAACTCATTTCACATTTATCAAACATAATTCATGGGACAGGTACTATGACAAAGACTTTGGATTTAATGACAAGTTAGACATTGTCCTCAAGAATGTGGGTTAGGATGTTGACCTGAGAAAGTACTCCTTAGAGGCAGTTATTCTTTATGTCTGTACAAAACAAATGGGTTAAAGGAAGATACAGAAATTGGTAGATCTCGAAATAAGGCAGCAGCGACATATCGGGAGATAAAGTACCATGCAAGAGATAGATTAGCAGATAGATACGATAAGAGAAACTCAGTAACATCAAAAAGTCTCTGACTCTGTGTGTGTGTTTCTGATGTGAATCTCTATTCATTCTCTTTTTCAGGTGATTGAAATTTTTCTTTGACTAACACTGAGTGATACGGAAATCACCTCTTCTTGATATTGGGGAAGAATTTTGGTTCCATATTGCAATCTCACTGGGGCATCTGGTTCCTTGGTAGGAAGGTGACTTCCTACCAGGACTTCGGCACACCAGCTGGTTCCTCCTCTAAGGCGAATGGCATTTTCGTAAGGAAGCACAAGCTTTTGCAGAGAGCAATCTTGAAGTACACTGGGACCATTTATACTGTTTCTTCAATGACTATCCCAAACAGACCAAAGCCCTTATGTCCGCAGAGGTGTTTGCTTGGAGTCGGCAAACACTGAATAGATAAAGAATTAGTCAATTATTTCCAAGGATCAGATTCAGAAGCTCTCAGATGATTCACCCATGATTCAGATTTCTGTATATTGCTTCTGCTTGTTGCCAGGGGAACTTGGGGCCTACTTCCTACCACACCACAGCTATAAAAAGTACCAGCAAAAGCCACAGTAGAATAACTTCTCTACCCTTTGATTTAAAATGGTGAAGGGGCCAAATGTCAGTTACCCAGGACAGAGTCAGGCTTTCTCTATTAAGATCATACCCACCAGGGCCAAAATCAACTGGGAAGCCATGCGCCATCCTATCTACCTTCCAAGTGTTTGACTTTGTAGTCTTCCCCATTCATGGAATTTTATAGAAAACACCTCAGGTAGAAACAGGAATTATGTCTTTTCTCTGTCTAATCCAGAGAATAGATTTAAATGGCTGTGCTTTAGCCAGGACCACAGTGGCCTGTAAAACTGGTGTAACTCTAAGTCAGGATGAGGACTCTGGGTTATGCATGTCAGCCTGCCTGGTCTTCTGAGTTTGTACGGCAGGGCAAAGACACGAAGCTGGGAGAGGGGGAGAAGATTCTGAATGCAGAAAGGTCCTGTGCTGCTGTGGTGGTGTGTGCCGGTAGACCTGGTTTTCACAATCATTTTTTTTTTTACCAATCCATGTAAAACTACAAACATAGTCCAGGAGCCACAGTAGGAAAGCAGCTGAGACTGGGCATTTTTCACTGAACATATACTGTAGGTATTGCTAATTGCACTGTGTACTTTCAGTTCAATTTTCATCTCCAAGTGGAAAAGGGAGGCAGACAGTGGAGAGTGGCTTGGAAGGTATATATGGGATGTTACTTAACAGCACAATTATGCTTTGCAGCAAAAGGACTCTTGGGGTACAGTTCTTAATTTGCATGTTGTAAGGAGTGTGATCAGATGACCCAAAACTCCGTTATCTGTACATTTAGATGCATTTCTTGGTATGTACACTCTACTTTAAAAAAAAAAAAAAAAGAAAGAAAGAAAAGAAAAAGTGAGGATAGTTGGGACAGGGCAATGGGAAGCATCCCAGGAAGAATACTTTTTCCTTTTTGGGTGTGATGGTATTCACAAATTTATAAAGAGAAAACTTATTCTCTATCAAGATGATGACACAGTGTTTCCTTTTGGGTATGCATCGACTGTGGTTACATCAAAGCCTTAAATGAACTGAATGGGATGACTAATTCTTTTATGTTTAAATTTATCCAACATCAAAGACCTTCTACTCTTTGAAGGGACGTTTGCCATTGAATGGGAGATTACAAATTGATTTTAAAATGTGCTCAATATTACTATAACAAACTATGAGTTTTTCTAAGGTATACATCTGATTGTATAATCTCTACCCTCCAGCAGCCTACCAGAAGTTTCCTATTTTTTTCTATTTTTATTGGAAAGTCAGATATACAGAGACGAAGAGAGACAGAGAGGAAGATCTTCTGTCCACTGATTCACTTCCCAAGTGGGCACAATAGCTGGAACCGAGCTGATCTGAAGGCAGGACCAGGAACTTCTTCCAGGTCTCCCTTGCAGGTGCAGGGTCCCAAGACTTTGGGCCATCCTCAATTACTTCCCCAGGCCATAAGCAGGGAGCTGGATGGGAAGCAGGGTTGCTGGGACACAAACTGACACTGATACAGGATTCCAGCGCATGCAAGGTGAGGACTTTAGCTGTTAGGCTACTGTGTTGGGCCCAGAAGTTTCCTGGTTTTTTTTTTTTTTGTTGTTGTTGTTGTTAAGTGAGTAAAACCCAAGTTTCTTATCTCTAGATGCAAAGTCCTCCACAGGCTTATATCCTCTATCTTTGTACTCAAAGTGGAGCTGCTTATACCCTATAACTTACATTGTTGTTCCACTTCTCTGTGGTTTGGCATGTGGACCCTGCACTACTTCTCTCTTGTGTTCCTGGTTATTATTTGTCTTCCTCCTCAGCAACAGTAACAACAACAGGAAAGTTAAATCCCACGTGCTCCACTGAACCTTCCTTGATTCAGTGGTCAATCGTCAATCGAAAGTAATTGTGGATCAGGACATCACCTCATCCACATTTATGGTGCTGTACTTGTATTTTGGCCATTTGCTTACATGTGTTTCTAAGTTTTCTGAGTTTGCATTGAATAATTCTTGGGAGCCGAATACATATGCTTTGATATTTTCTCTTGGGGGTATATTGTACAAGACCTGGCATAGTCAATTGTTTTTAACATTCTACTGTTGAAATCTTTTCCATCTTATGAAACTTGTAACTTGGAGGAAAATCTGCTTATCGTGCAATACTAGAAAATGGGATATCATAAATGAATAATGCACACTCACACCTTATAATACTGTACATAAAAGAACAGTGCCCCACATTCCTTAATGGAGAAGCAATCAAAATGTCAAAGCTACTTTAAATCTGATAAGCATAAATGAAAGAGGAATTTGTGCAGCAAAGAACAAAACAATGAAGTCTTTCCAACATATGATATTAGAAGTTTTGGATCTTCTGATTGTCTCAAAATCCCTCAATCTCCAATATCAGATTCTTAGCCAATTCCTATAGAAAGAGCTTATTCCATCTATTGTTCCTTTAGCAGGATACACAACAGTCTATGGACTCAAGTCTTTGAAAAATCCTCAACTCTGGTAACAAAGCATAAAGGAGAATCGGCAAGGACAAAAGTAGAAGAGGAGCCTTTTTTGAAATGAGCTTACATATTGCACTGCTTTAGTGAAATACTAGGTATTAACAGTAGGTGGCTTGAAAAAAGGAAACCAGAACAAGTGCTGGAACCTGTGACTTTATATCAGCCACTAGGATCTTGCCTGGCAAATGCTATTTAACTGGAGTTGAGGTTAAGAGGGCTTCACATCCACTAAACTCATAGTTCCCAGAGTGTGCTGAGAAATCTGAGTTAGAGAAAGCACAACTGAGACAAATGCTGAATACAATGTTGAACTGAAAGAAAACCAGGTTGGTGTGTTGAGGAATCTCAGAGTCTCTGAACAAGCAAAGGAATATGAACTAGCTTTTGAGTGGCAGTAGAAGAGGTAACTTTGGAATGAAATTTTTTGAAGAATATGGCAAAATCCTCTAAGTAATAAAAAAAGTCCATTAAACAGAGTCACAGCTGACCTGTGCCAGAAAAGTCTAAAGCCATAGTGGGGTTACTCATTAGAATTTCTGCCCAGTTTGGCCTCTTGTACATACTCCAGGCAGCCCCAGTTTCCCATGCATTGAAGTCTCTTTGAAAGACCAAGGTAAGTTTTAAGGATGGAAGACAGATTTCAAGAAGCGCATAAAGAAATTTAAGCACATGAACATGTTCCCTGACTTGTGCATGCTGACTGATGGCTCTCTGTTCCTCATGAGGATTTGGTTTTCTGCTGGAGGTTATCATCTGGACATCCTTATACCTGGATATTTTCTGGATAATGTGCTTGTACAATTGACAGTTACACCTCTCAAGCATCTCACAGAGATGGTTTAAGACATTGGCTGACTTCTGGCTTCTAGACTAAAATGATATAGAGCCACCTTGCCCTGCTCCTTAGTGGTTGCCCTTCCCCCACAGCAAAACAAAGCAAAACATTAAACAACAGTTAGGAGCCCAAGGAAGTGGCTATCTTCATAGATAGCATTAGCAAGGCTTTAGCAGTGCAAACACATTTAACCAATGGGATCAACCAGAATACCACCGCAGGCTGAGAAAAACAGTCATTGTAATGAAAACCAACAAAAGTAGATCAGAACTGTTATGCACAACCTAACTAGATCACCTAGCTGCTAAAGCAGAAGGCATAAACAGGATCGAATGTCTCCTAACATTATAGCAATGTCACGAGAGCCAGGCAAAGCACACTCTGAATGAGAAACGAAAATAAACTTGTAGCAATAACAAAATAAACTAGATGCTGGGATATCTGATAAAGATTTTACAGTGGTTGCCACAGAATTGACTTAAAAATCAATTATAGTCCAATCCATACTATTGTTTGATTGTTTGTTTGATTTTTTTGGCTGTATCCCATGTGTTTTGATGTTTTTTATTTCAGTTTGGTTCATTCCAAATAATCTCTTTTCTCTAGTCAAAAAAAAAAATCAAGTATAAATCTTGTTGAATTGAAAACAGAGAATCTTAGTGAAGAAATAAAAAATAAGAAAAACACACAGGCTAGCTTATATAACAGTTTCAGAGCTAACTTTTGAGGTCCTGCATAATGATAAGAAATAATGATAAGAAATGGTGTTACTAGTTCCCAGGAATAGCTCCTGGGGCAAGTATGGATCTAACGTTTCCTTAGTCATCATCTGTACAGAGCTCCCCTGGCTGCTTCTTCCTACTTGGCCTGGTGAATATATCTCTTCAGGAGAGGTCAGAGGTGCACCCAATGCCTCAGACATGGTTTTGTCACCTTTTCTTTTGAGATTACCCAACTCAACCTGACTGTTACTATCAGAATTAGCACCTGTAATCCCGGGGGTGGGAGGCAGGTATTCCTTTGCAAAATGTTCATGGTTTTACTGTTTCTAAACCTACACTAGTTTCGAGACAAATAATTCTTGCTGAGGTTGCCCACAAGGAGTGGAAACAATAGTAAATGTTGCTCAAGATTCTCTTTAGTCGATGGTGTTATGGCTAACGTGCCTACTAAGACCTCTGCACCATATCTCAGAGTTCCTGAGTGTGATACCCAACCTTACGTTGATTTCAACCTTCTCATGTTCACTTGGGAAAGTACATTTGCTGCCATTTGCTAAGCAAACATGGCTTGAGTGCACAGCTTCTAGTCTTCTGTATTATGCTGGCATCTGGGGAGTGCCCCAGAGAATGGTAGCTCTTTCTCCTAGATTAATAAATCAAATGTAAAGTTTTTACTTAAACTTTAGAATAACGCATTACCTTGAATGGCCTCTACCCTAAGTCCCCAATTTAGCCTGCAGGAGTTGCAGAGGATTTTGTTCCTACAACATTTTCAGTTGACATCACTTATAGAGCAAACTGTCAAAATTTACAGACAGTGAAGAAGGCTAGCAAGCTCCCCAAGCACTGACAGAGGCACCTTGCAGAGAAAGATTCTTGGAATCAGAACTTTTCAGCCATTCATACATAGTTGTAACTGACCAAAGCAAAACAAGAAGGTGCTGGCACCTCACTCACATGGTACTAGACACAAGAATTGCACGGAGCAGCACGTCAGTTACAATGATGAAGGTTTAGATGATGGACCTTTGCAATAATAAAGTGGATTTTTCAGGGTGGGGGCAAATAGAGAAGTGTTATTCTACAGAGATTGGGGAGCAGAGAAACACACCTCTTCAAAATCAGCGAGAGACACTGAGGCTAACGGATGGCTTAAGGCTGCTAGTAGTGTACAAAATGCCGGGAGAAGAGAATCATGCAACACATGAAATGGATAAGAAAATAACTACCCAAGTGCTCGTGCTATTTTTGGTAAGAAGCTTCCTGTTGCTGAAACCCTGAATGCTTAAGTGCCAGAGATGTATCTGATCACAGGTTCTTCACTGAGTACTTGAAGCTGTTACTTCTGTTGGAATTTTGTCCTCAAGTGACTTTGATGAAGCTCAACAGGAGGAATTTTTTTTTATTTGCTCACTCTCCATAAAAAGCTTAATTTTTGATAAACAAATTTGACTCTTGCCCTGGCCTCTAATTGCCAGTGTTCACTAAGCAAGATGAAGACTAAGTTCTCCTTTAGAGATGACTTTCTAAAGAGCACAAATTATACTCTGCCGAGTATAACACCATCAAAAGGGAGGAGGGAATTTCCTGATGGTTCATTGTATCAGCCTTTTCCCCTTTCATTCTTTAATATTCTCACCATCTTCCTCTTCTCATTATGCAGTCTACTTGTAGCCAAAGAATACCAATAACTGATATCTCATTTAGTGGGTTTTCCAGAGTCAAAGGAAACTTACCTTCAGTACAATTTCAAAATGACTCTTGTGGGAGGTGGCTGGCTGATATTTGAAGAAAGCAGCTTGAGAAATTTGAGTTTTCAATTACTACATATTGAGTTGCTATCACCATTTTCTGAGTGATACCTTGCCTGTGAGATATATCTAATAAAATGACAAAAGGATTGATTGTGTAATCTGAAATACTCATAAAGTTCTTAAATTTATTTTCAATCATATATGCATCATTTTTACATGTCTGCTTCTACAAATCACTTGCCTCCAGCTTGAATCATGAGTACTATCTAAATGGAATGAGTGCCAGCTTAGAGATTTTGTGGATCCTGGCTCTGCCTCAAATGGCTCTGTGACAATCCTCTATGAATCTAAGCTTTTATTTTTGACATTTTCAAAAAAGATATATAAAATATACAAGGAGCATACTGAATACAGTGACTGTTTGGTAAATTGCAGCTGTGTATTGCTGTTATTAACACAAAAATTTCCATTTTAAGCCACTTATGGAAGCTGTTTTGAAAGATATCTGGAAGCACTTTAATCTTAGCATAGGGTGGGACTTCCTAATATTCATGGGAAATGCATCATACAGAAAACTATGTGTGGATTTCAATTATGAGTACCAGAAGATAGTGTCATCCCATTATTTATAAATCTTTTGAAGTATCATCTTGTGTGTGTGTGTTTTCATACAATATTAAGCCAGTATTGTAGAGCTTTTGAGTGGCGAGTACTGGGGTGTGGGGTGAAGTGATGGGTGGGTTAGAATAGAGCACATGATGTCAGTTCTAGATACACAACCATATTGCAAAAAATTCAAGCAAAATGGAATGGAAATCTAAGTGTATTTTGGTATAGAGATTTTGAAATCCATATACATTTTTGGTATCAGTTTTCCATGAAGTATTCTCTTATGTGTCCATGATGGACTGCCATCACCATTTTGTCTCTCACCATCATTATGTCAGAGCAAGGATAAAAGAAACCCAAAGTCTTCAGCTGGTTCTGCAGTTTAACTTGACAGAATTAGCCTCCGAGTGCATGTTTCAGGAATGGGAGTGGTCCAGTAGGGAGATTCTAGGCACCTCCTACTGGAGGTGTGAAAACTAGGACTGGGGCAGCGGTGGCTAGGCCGAATGGCACCTGCCAGCAAATGTGTTGGCTGGATAGTGGGGCTGGTTGGGTTAAACTAAGCTTCATTGCCCATTGAGCTGAATGGGATGTCGGACAGACTGGACAAGTCTGCTGTACATACTGGCAAGCACAGGAACCAGGGCAGAGGCAGGCCTGGTGGGGTTTATTATGGGTCACTTCAACTATGCTGCAGCTCCCACTGGTTTGTGTGAGGGCAGAGTGTGTGCTGATCAGAATCAGACTGGACTGCGACACCCATTGGTCATGTGGAAGAAAGGGCTGGAAACAGAACTGACCCAGCAATTGCAACCACCAGTATATCATAAGCAGATTGGGGTGACAGACTGTGCTGGACCCTCTACTGGCATGCACACACAAGAATGAGGTCTTGGATCACTTCAAATGAAGTTTCTTTGGGGATCCCCCAAATCAAACTGCTGGACTCAGAACCCCAACCATGAAAATGCAAGTTCCGTGGTCTGACCATGGAGTACAATTGTCAAAGCTGAACCTCTTCAGAAGCTCAGACAGAGCAGTGAACAGCATACCCAGGTCACATGGAGGACATGGCAGTCCATCGGAACCTGCAGAGGACACCTGGTACCACAACAGTGGACAGAGGACAGAATGAATCAATCAACTACTCCAGCCATGTGCTGGCAGTGAAAATCTGGGCAAGCAGAGACTCTAAGGTTGACTATGTCAACCAGTAGATTCTGCAACTATTTCATCGTGCTTGGAAAGGTGAGACTGGCAGCAATTCAGAACTGTTGAACTATCAAAATCACTTGAACAGGACCCTTGGAGCATGCCCCACATTGGGGACCTGGGCTTGTTGGGAGGCTGGGTGGGGCTTCTCCCATTATCCCCCCGGCCCCAGATACAGAAAAATAATAATAATAATAATAATATGAAAACAATAGTCTTATCCACTTTCCTATAGCCCTTAACCCTTTGTGCCCTAATCACCTATGTAAAGATTGTCAAAATAAAATACTTACAAACAAGAAACCCCAGATGAGCCTTAACTGTTTTATCTTCCCTCTTTCTCAGTCTAATTTCACTGAGTCTAAATCATCCCTTATTTTTGTATTATATGTTCACATATATGTTCTACTTTCTCTTGGAGAAAGAATCCATCTTGTTATCATGAGTAGTACTTCACTGAAGAGGGTATCCTGATTTCCAACATATCATTGTTCATGGTAGTAGAGATGCAGGAGCAACTGAGTCTTGACTGCCACCCTCACTATGCAGCTCCCTGAAAGTGCATCTAAGAAAGCAGGGGAAGATGGCCCAAATGCTTGAATCACTGTCACATCATGGGAGACCCAGATGGAGTTCCAGGCTCTGGACTTCTGGTCCAGGCCCCGTCTTGGTGGCCCTTTGAGAAGTAAATCAGCTAATGAAATAGCTCTCCCCATAACTCCCTCTCTCTACTACTATGTCTGTTAAACAAAATTAAAATACATCTTTATGAAGAAAAGTTAGAGTTTGTGACAATGTGGTCAAATGTGGTGAACATCATGCCATATGAATTAAGTCAGACATAGAATAAATATTGTATGATCTCACTGATAAGTACTAAGATAGCCAAACTCATAGAAGCTCAGCATAGAATGGTGTTTTCCGGGGGCAATCCAGAAGGTACTGAAGTGTACAAAGGTCTAATTATGCAAGTTGAGTACTGGATAACTACTGCACAGGGCAGCATCTATAATTAACCATATAATATCAGATACTCATGCCTAAAAACTTGGTAAGACCTCAAATGTTACATTAGAAGTCCTTATTCATAAGCAAGGATGCAGATAAATAAATGGGACGGGAGGAAACATGTGGAGGTAGATGTTTATGACACAGACAGTGGAAGGCGTTTTATTGGTAAAGACTTATTCAGAAACTCACCAAATTGTAGGTCTTAAACATGGGAAGTTTTGGATTCACTAATCATACCTTAATAAAGTGGTGGTGTGGGGAAGAGGGTTAAAAAAACTGAGCTCCAAATAGAACAAATTCCCTTTTTCTCTGTAACATGGGCCTTCCCTCCAGCAGAAACTTTACTCAAAACGGAAACAGAGATGTGTTAGTAGACTCAGAGAATGACCATGCTCTGTCAGTGTCCAGTATCTCTAGTGGCTGTGGCAGGAGCTGTTCTTCCGCAGGACATGGGGAGACAGCATATCGCTCAGTCCAAACTTGGACAAGTGAGCACCCCCGAAGTCATCTGAATTCCATTCACATTATCAGCACATCAGTGCAAAACTTTTCTATTTTGTCTACTTTGTTTTAAAGTTATTCCCTTTTACAAGTGCTGGAACAGAGATATTATATGTTTTAGAACACTGTGAACTTCAGCCTTTCAGAGCTGGCACAGACTCAACTTGAATCATATAACACACACAAATATATATATATATAAAATGCAACATATATATTACATATATAAAATGTAATATAACATATGCTATATTATATACCTATATATTTGTAGCACATGTGGTACTATTCAGGTATAGCATTACAATAGTTCACACTGAAAATACGCCTAAACACACTTGTATGAACATGGTCATGACAGCCACACATTGGGAGTTCAAAGCTGGAGGATGACCTTAACACTGTCCAGTAGCAATCCAAACAGACCATAAAATAACTGCCCTAGACACTCTCACCTGTTTCCTCAGGTCACATCCTTGATGGTGGTCTCTGAAGGAAGGCTTTCAGCTGAGTGGCCCACAGAATCACTCAGCTTGAAAGTCAGAAGAAAGTATTGGGGTTAAGAACACAAATTATGCTCTGCAAATTGGCTCCAAACAATAAAGCTGAAGCCATATATACACACATATTCAATCATATATACAGAGCTATTTCTCAGCGTTTTAACCTATCAGGCTTACTGGCTTATTTTTTCCTAAAACATGATGAACAGTCATTATCAGTACAAATACATTATAAACAGAAACATTTATTCTATTTATCCAAGTCACCATTTCAAATATTTTAAAGTGTTTTCAAAAGTGTCATGATTTTATATAAGCTTTTCATTAATTCCCAATAACAAATACTTCAGTGGATCTCACCTCTTTCTTGTGGTCAAGTTCCTGGCAGTGGAAACACTGGATCAGAGATTAAAGTTGAGATCCGTGCCAAAATCTCCTCCAGTGCTTGCTGGTAATCTCTTCCACAGTACAGAAGCACTCATTGAAAAAAAAGTATAACTGTGTAGTGTAGCCCTACTGCCTATGATGCCGAATACCTAGAACCGGATCATCTGGGATCTCAGATATTTTTGGACTTGGGAATATTCACATACGCATAATAAGGAGTCTTAGGTAGAAGATCAAACTCTAAACAAAACATTGATTTATCTGTCATAAATACCATGAACATGTAACCTGAAGGTAATTTTATATAATAACACTTGGTGGCCCTCTGAACTACAACCTGTCTCATAAGGCTCCACTATACAGCCTCAGATCAAGTCTCAAAAATGTTGGGGGATTTTGGAACATTGCACAGAGCTGGCACAGACTCAATTTGTATCATCTAGACAATTTCTACCTTTGTGGAAAGAATTTCTTTGGTTCCTTAGGAAGCAATGTCTAGGATGACATTTGCAGAGGTGAATGATCAAGTTAATCATATAACCTCAAAAATATACGTATGAGGGTCAGGTGTTCAACCAACTGGTTAGGATGCCCACCGCTTGTGTTGGATTATGTGGGTTCCAGTCCTAGCTCCAGCACAAGATGTCTGCCAACACAGACGCTGGGAGAAGGTAGGTAATGATTTTAATTGGTACCCTGCCACTCACATAGGGAACTAGTATTAAGTCCCCAGCTCCTGGTTTTGGCTCCAGTTGCTAGGGAGTGAAACAATGAATGCTTTTACTCTGTCTCTTTTTGACTCTCTGTACTTCTCTTTCTTTCTCTGATTTTCAAACATTTTTCTTTGAAAAAAAAAAAAAAGTATAACGCAAGCCCAATCTATGTGGGAAGAGCCAAGAGCCAATTCGTAATACTCATCACCATTCTAAGATGAACTTGAAGCTCCTGTTCTCAGAAGAGTCTTGATAAATGCTAAAAACTCGCAGCATTCTGAAGCTGTCCTCAGATTTGATTACCTAAGCCGCGCAGATGCAATGAATCATCACATCAGGTTAAGACACGCAATAGGTTGAATGTCAAACACAAGTATGAATTCACAGGAAAGAAAATTAATCCCCAAGGCCAAGATGTAAGTGCTCTCTTGGCAAAACTCTACTCCTCAATGTGACAAAATATCCACAAGACCTTTAGAAAAACCCTAGAAGCAGATCCATTCTGATCAAAGACTCCTAACATCATGCTCAAGTGACCCGGCCTTGGAGTTCTGCAGATTCTTTCCACGTAGCCTTTAACATAATGGAAAGGAAAGAGAAACCACAGCATCTATTCTTTTTTTTTTTTACTTCCCACCCCCACTGTATATACTACATGACCCAGAAAGGAGGTAGTTCTCTAACGACAGCAAACTTATCCTGAGCGCTCAGTTTTTCAGGCCATGTTTGTGTGTTCTCATGCAATCATACAATAAGTTACATTCAACCTGTTCTCCAGTTTTTGTAATAGGTTGAGCGCTCGTGTGTATTGCCCAGTATGGTTCAGTCATCCACTAATGGATGCCCCTGTTGTGTCTGCTCCTGAAACCACAGGCCTACCTTAGCCGCCACTCCTAGCAAGTTTGGTCATCTGAAGAATGAGGGCTCCATTTTTCAAAAAAGATATTTTCTATTTGAAAGGCATAATTACAATGTGAAAGAGAGAACAATTTTCAGTCTGTTGGTTCAGTCTAAAATGGGCAGGGCGGGGCCAAACTGAAGACAGGAACTTGGAACTTGACTTAAGTCTGGTCCCAGACATCGAGGGGAAACACACATTGCTTTTCAAGAGCTGGATTAAAAAGGAGGAGGAGGAGAATGACTTGAACCTGTGTCATGTGGCTTGCCAGCACTGCAGGCAGCAATTTTAGCTGCAGTGCCACAGTGCTAACCCTAGGGTTTTCAACTCGTTCATGTTCTAGCTGTACCACTATCCTGTCATTTTTATGTCTGAATAATGTTTCATGTACACATATGCCACATTTGTTTATTCATTACTTGATGGATAATTGTGCTGTCTGACTTAACCATTATGAGTAACACTGTGAAAGGCACACATGTGTCTGTTTTTGTGTGGATGTGTGCTTTCATTTATCTCGGGTATTTATCTGGGAGTGAAATGTTCAGTCACATGGTAACTCCATGCTTCACGTTGTGAAAAATGGACAAAATTCTTCACAGGGATTCCAAAGCAACTGCCATTTTACCTTCTGATTCATAGTTAGAATTCTAATTTCTCCCATTTTTGTCAATAAATATTGTTACCAATCTTTTGGATTACTGGCATCCTAGTGAGTAGTTGAGCACCTTTTCAAGTGTTGTATAAAAATAAATTTTAATGGGGCCCAGCGCAGTAGCCTAGTGACTACAGTCCTCTCCTTGCATGTGCCAGAATCCCATAGGGTGCCGGTTCATATTCTGGCTGCTTCACTTCACATCCAGCTCCCTTCCTATGACCTGGCAAAGCATTAGAGAAGGTCCCAAAGTCTTGGGACCCTGCACTTTTCTCCAAGTGGGAGACCTGGAAGAAGCTCTTGGCCTGTGGCTTCACATTGGTTTAATCTCTGGCAATTGTGGCCCCTTGGGTTGTGAACCAGAGGGAGGAGGACTTTCTCTCTCTCTGTCTCTCCTTCTCGCTGTAAATCTGACTTTCCAATAAAAATAATAGATGTTTAAAAAGTTTTTAAAGATAATTTTACTGTGTTTCGAAGAGATGCCTGTTCAAATCTCTTGCTCATTTTAAGTATAAAGTGACTTTTTAAAATAGAAGCTAACCTTTACATATTCTACATATGGTTCTTATAAGATTTGTGAATATGAATTCTGTGTGCCGCCCTTTACTTTCCTTACAGTATTCTCTGAAACACAAGTTTTTAATTTTATCAATCCCTGTTTATCTGGTGTTTACTTTTGGAGCCATATCACAGTGCTTATGGTCTAATACCACATGACAAAGATTTACTCCTGTATTTTCTTTTAAGAGTTTTGCAGTTTTAGATCTCACACACACACACATCTTTGATCTATTTTGAGTTAATTTCTTGTTTATTATCAAAATGTGTATTTTATTTTGGCTGAACATTTGTATTTATGCTTTTTGTTTACTACCCACACTATGCTGGCTTTAATTTTTTCAAGTTCAAACCACTCTCTGATTCTAGTCTCAGTAAAATAATCATGCTTCTTTTTCTTAGGATCCCTTTTCCCTCATCAGTCTCCCTTTGTATGGTTTGTACAAAATGAGGACCTCCTTGGTTCAGCATTTCCTGTGACTTCATCAGACTGCGTGAGCAGGGACCAACCCAGCAGGATTCAGCTAACATAGATGGTATAGTGCGAGAGGCCTACTGCATTCTATTGCAAATATGCTTAGCTCTGATGACATTGCATTACATAAAACTCTTCTTCCCCCTCATTGCGTCACTTTGGTATCTTTGTTGTCTATTTGTTAGATCTCTAATTTTTCTCATATCCATTTGTTTCTGCGATGCACTAAGATTGTGAGTTCCTTGTTCTTGGTGACTCTGTGTTAACATGTATGTATGCCCACTCTCAAAACCTGGCAGAGTGCTGAGTCTGGAGTGAGTTCTTAACAAACACTTCAGTGATGGGTTGCTCAATAGAATGGAAAATACTCAAGGACAACAGGAAATAAATTAAAGATTATGGTAGTGGAAAAAGTTAGAACTTCCATCCTGCAATGGTATATCCCAGCTAATAGTTTGGGAAATTCTGAAATAATTATTGTTTGTGAAATAATTTAAATTAACATCCTATGAAACATTTGTTCTAAATAACCATATTCAGAAATGTTTCTATTTTTTTGCAATATACGAAGTCAGCCTGCCTAGTCATCCTTGTGTTGGCATAGCCTCTGCAGTTAATTGCATTTTCTCAGATTCTACCCCTTTTTTTTATGTCCACTAATTAAATACTCTTTGGAAAGTTTTTACTAATGACTCCATATTTTAATCCAAATAAACCACTTGTACACATCACTGTAAATAAAAAGGAACTAAATATAAACAGCACAGCCCTTTGCTCCTTGAAGACATAGCCCTACTTTCAATACCAGGTTCATACTGGTAAATTTAGAGAATTTGAAAAGTAGAAAAAACAAAAACAGGCTTCCGCTTGACCTACAAGCAAAAAAAACTTTTAAAAAAAGTTCTGGTTTTCTGCCATTAAATGAATATTAAGTTAATCTAATCTAAGCCTTATTTTTTAGTTAACGTTTGCAAATAAGTCTCTAAAAATGCAAATTATATAATTGACTCCTGGGTTTTTCCTGTCCTTTTCTTTCATCTTATTAATCTTGCATGAAACCACATACATTTCTTTCAGAACATTGAATTTATCTGGAGATGTTTCCAAGTAAAGAGAACACAACCGCATATAAGAGTTGAACACAATTGTTACGGAAAAAACAATTTGGAAAGAAGTTTGAGAAATTGAATCTTCTGCTTTGCCTTATTTCCGTGGATGATGATGATCTAATTGGGAAACTTGAGCTCTCATTTCTGTATATTTTTCAAAACTATAAGTATGCAAAAAGATAATATGTAAAATTCTATGTGTAAAAACAAGCAGACAAACTAGCAACTGGTACAGGGCTCAAAGTTCTATTGGTCTACATGCTTAGTTCCTTTTTTAACCTACATTTTGCATTTTAATATCTTGTCAATATGTAGAAAGCAAATGAAGAGATATTTAGCCATTTTCAGCAAATATAAATAAAATAGAGCTCAATGACACTAACATTTGTCAAGACACTCTGGGGACCTGAGATTTCCACGCACATATTTCTTTGGCTAGTAGTTTAATGACCTTTTCAGCTAGTTTAACTGCATCAAGTAACATTGGCATCAGCATCTAGCAAGTAGCTGCTGAAGCTCTTGTCCAGCGTAACTGAACCTTACAGACAGCAGACATTAAAGGGGAATTTATGACAGATTAAACTTTTGTTCCCTGCCAAAAGTAACAATTAAAGCACATGGAATCTGTTTATCTAAACAGTGGTTGTTTCTTCTTCAGTGAAGAATTTTGCCATTTACCCATGTCAAAAAGTTTTTACCATTCCCTTTATTTTTATATAAGAAGATTCTGCAAGGAACACAAGAGGAACCATGTACTCTGAGGACGTAGCCAGCAATGACCATGCACTACAGCTTCTGCCCAAGAATTGGTAATGTCAGGAAAGCCAGTTCCATACTCCTGCTTTCTGTCTATGCATCTAATCAAGATTAAGATTCCGTTCCATCTTCCTGTAGCATGAGTCTCCAGGTTTTAGAAGAAGAATAAATACAGTTCAATCTTGGAAAAGTGAACTTTTCAATTTGCATCTCAAAAACAAAGAGCAGGGCCCAGCACAGTAGCCTAGTGGCATAAGCCCTCCTCGCCTTACACTCACTGGGATTCAATATGGATGCCAGTTCGTTTTCTGGCAGCCCCACTTCCCTTCCGACTCCCTGCTTGTGGCCTGGGAAAGCAGTAGAGGACAGCCTAAAGCCTTAGGACTCTGCAGCTGCGTGAGAGACCCAAAAGAAGCTCCTGGTTCCTGGCCTCAGATCGGCTCAGCTCCAGCGATTGCAGCTGCTTCAAAAGTGAATCAGTGGACGGAAGATCTTCCTCTCTCTCTTTCTCTCTGTATGTCTGTGTTTCCAATAAAAAATTAAATAAATCTTTTAAAATAAAAAAGCTAAGAGAGCAAAATTTTAGGAAATAAAAGGATTTGTTGTAAGTAGGCTATTACCTTTCTACTTAAATAGTAGTCAGCAGAAATTAGCAGTTTTAAGTTCTGGGCATTTAAAATCATGAAAATTTTCATTTTAGATACGATGGTAACCATAAAGTGTAGGACACAGCCTCTAAATGCTATGAGAGAGGAGATGAAAAATGCTGAACACAATGTAAACAGAGATTCTTGGACAATAAGGCAAAGTGGGCATACAGTGCGTTGCATGTGGGCATTTATTTCATCATCAGAAATGTTTTGGGTGCTAGACAGAACCAGAGGCTCTGAGAAGGTTCATGGTTTGTTTGAAAACCAAGACATGTGAATGAAAAAGTCATGATGTAGCCCAAGTGTTTTAATTTCTTGGCAAACCCTCCCCCCGCCCTTATTTTTTTCAATACTCTGATAGAACTTACATAGAGACTGGTCTAGAGATGCAATACGTAGGGTGTTAATAAACATGAGCAGGTGTCTCATGATAACAAACCAAACACACTGAGGCGTCAGATGTTACCCAACAGAAACAAAAGCAGAGCATGCTCAGAGGGGAGAACACATTCAGGCACCGTTGATGTGCTAGAACATGGAGGAGGGTTGGGTAAACCTTCTCAAACCACAGATGCCTTCCTGCTTTGAGACACCAATTCTAAGAATCTATATGTCTCAGACACACATCCATACTAGTCCACAGTTAAGTCTGAGAGGTTTATTTCACTGTTATGTTGTAGCAATATTGCAAATATCCCAAATATTCGACAATGTGGAGAGTGCTAAATTAATTATAGTACATCCATATAGTAGAGTAATAGGCAGGATTTAAAAAGGATGAGGAGGGCCTGGTGCAATAGCGTACTGGCTAATGTCCTCACCTTGAGCATGCTGGGATCCCATATAGGTGCTGGTTTTAATCCTAGTGGCCCTGCTTCCCATCCAGCTCCCAGCTTGTGGCCTGGGAAAGCAGTTGAGGATGGCCCAGAGTCTGTGTGGGAAATTGGGAAAAAGCTCCAGGCTCATGGCTTCGGATCAACTCAGCTCCAGCTGTTGCGGCGGCCACTTGGGGAGTGAACCATCAGATGGAAGATCATTCTCTCTGGCTCTCCTCCTCTCTTTTTTCCAACAAAAATAAATATATCTTTAAAAAGCAAGCAAGCAAACAAAAGAATGAGGAATATCAGTGTGGACTATTCTGAAGGGATGCTGATCCTTGGAATATGTTGCTCAGTAAAATAGTACAAAATTTGTATATACCAATTCATCTTTTATACAAGAAATGGGAAAATTGTATGTTGCAAAGAGAGCATTATAGCAAAAATGAATAGAAACCAGACAAAATGATTTTTTACAGTGAGCAGCGGGGAGAGAATTAAATGAGAAACATCAGAAGGAAAAGCCACAGGTTGAATGTATAGGATTACCGGAGACGGTTCAAGCCTGCTAGAATCCTGAGTGAGCTCTAGGAGCAAGCCTTACAAGGCCGTTCTCCCTAGGCCACCATCTCTCTGCCGCATGTTTGCAGGTACTGTGAATGCTGGCAGGATACAGTTTACACCCAGAGAAACTGGACACCCCAGTGAGATGGGAAACTTGTACTTGTCAGGAAGGCATTGTTTGTCCCTCACCAAGGAAATCACACTTTCAAGTGGCATCATGGGAATTGCCCAGCCACTTCCTAATTGGTTGAGAGACAGTCAATGGAGAATGACTTCCCCTCAGGTTCCCACTCAAAGAGGAATCAGAAAACCCTTAAAAACACAGGATACTTCCTGAATCTGCAGTGTCTCTCCGTCTCTCCTTTTCTGTTACATTCACTTGTTCGCTTGGGAGATAAAAGTTTGTACTGACAGGTTTATGAACAAGAAGAGCATTTCCCAAGAACTGTTATATGCTTAGCAAGTGAGAGAGTAAAGACGTGAGCCCAGGCCAGCAGGTTTAGAGGCCAAGAGGTAAGAACTCGGTTAAGGTCTCTCCTAAGGGTGGCTGGATCCCAGTTCCTGGAGACATCACCACTGTTTCAATGGTCTATATTAACAGAAAGCTGGAATCTGGAGCTAGAACTGGAAGTTGTATTCAGGTACAGTGATACAGGACATGCATATATTAACTGCTAGGTCAAGTGTATCTCCCTCAAGGGAGTCTTGGCAACAGTCCAAACACCTGTCTTTCTTTATGTGTAATTCTCTAATTTGGGGGGCCAATATTGTACAATGGGTTAAGCTGTCACCTGCAAGGCTAGCATCACTTGTCAGATCACCAGTTCTAGTCCTAGCTACTCTACTTCCCATCCAGTTCTCTGTTACATCTGTTAAGGCAGCAGAAGATGCTCCATGCTCTTGAACCCCTGACAGCCATTTGTGTAACCAGGATGGTGTCACTGGCTCCTGAATTCAGTCTGGCTCAGACCTGGCTGTTACGATTATTTGGGACATGGATGGAAGATTCTCTCTCTCTCTCTCTCCCTCCCTCCCTCTCTCCATCTCTGTAAGTCTTTCAAGTAGTGAAATCTAAATTTTAAAATATATCTTATCTGTTACTGTGTTACTTATCCTCTCAAAAATTTACCTGGCTGTTTCCTTGATGACAGATTTCAGGAAGCACAAAGCATGCCAATGCTGAAAATCATGCAAACTATTTCTTCTATAAACAATAGAAGATATTAAACTTCTACATGATGAACAGAATGTCCACTCACTGTACAAATGCAATCTATGATTTAGTTTCATCTGGACAATGAGAATGACAGTAAATTTTAATGAAATTCCTTAGGAGGAGATTTTCATTTCAGAATTTTACCGTAATTGCAACACTTGGCTGTGAAAGTACAAAGTGAAATAGCTGTAACTTCCTATGTTCTTTTGCATTAAGTACCCAACAAGGCAAAATATCAGGGATGCCAGATACCAATAACAAGTTTCGTTTCATTTCCAGGGTTAGTGTACAATACTTGCACCATGGGGTGGGCTTTGGGGCACAGCAGGTTAAGCTGCTGGTTGTGACATCACATCTCAGACAGTGGGAGCCTTGTCTGTTCCATTTCCTGTCAATGCATCTATGGGGACAGCAGAGAGAGGAACAAAAGCTCGGGTCCCTGGTTTCTGCCTGCCCTAGTCTGTGAGCACTTGGTTAGTGAACCAGCAGATGGAAAATTTCCTCCTTGTACCCTCTATATTTCTGCCTCTCTATTACTCAGTTTTTCAAGTAAATGAAAATAACCGTTTTCAAAATATCAGGGCTGGTGTTGTAGTGTTAGTCACAAAGGGTGAAGCCACTGCCTACCAAAGTAGTATCCCATATGGGTACCTAAAAGACAAAGAGTTGGACAGTTTGTGTGGCATAAAAGGGAAAAATTGGGAGAGTTTATCCCTAAGCTCTCTATTAAGTTTATAAAACTGCAGGGAAGGTCATTTGCTCAAGGTGAGAAAGAGAATACCAAATGCTTAGGTAGGAAGTTAAAGCTGTCATAATTTGGAGGAGCTATGAAAGGGAGACCAAATGAATCTGGCCAGATAAGTACAGCTGATGGTTAGGACCAATGCCAATAGGTGAGCCTGGAGGTCACCTGCTGGCATCAACACCAGATTCCATTGTGGCTCGCTGTTGTCAGCCATGTTTAGTGGCTCTGAAGATGAGACCCTATCTTGTGAACCTTGGTTGTAAGCTCTATGGATGGATGGATGCAGGATTCCAGAAAGGGACGCCTGAGGCAGCTTGGAGAGAGTGGTGGAAAGGATGCCCCTTGAAGAATCAGAGTTCATAGAAGACAAACTTTCTGGACAGATCACTCTCCAAAGAGGTGGAAGGAACAGTAAGGAAATTATTTGTGGCGAATCATCTCAAAATATCATACAGAGATGTTGCCAATGAATTGGGAGAGTGGGGATAATGAAGACCACCATCGCAGGTATAAGAGAGAAAGGAGATTAAAGAAAATATCTTCTTCCAAGTTTTCTAGCAGCCTTTACCAATCACATCTGAGATCCAGTATCATCATGGGTGTGAAGAAATCAGCCATGAGACAGAACACCAGTCTAGAATACCCTGGTGGCTAACCCTGATTGGAAGGCTGTATTGAAAGAAGCATAAAGAAAATAACTGTTAATAACAATTTGGGACTACCTAAAATACCTTCTGTCTTCTATGTCTATACACATGAAGCATTCAGACAGACATAATGACAAAACTAGAGAAAATTTCCAGTGATGAAACAAACAAACAAAAGATTCTGGGCCTGGCACAGTGACCCAGGCTATATCCTCTCCTTGCATGTGCAGGGATCCCATATTGGTGCTGGTTCATGCCCCAGCTGCTCCACTTCCCATCCAGCTGCCTGCTTGTGGCTTGGGAAAGCAGTACAAGATGATCCAAAGCCTTGGGACCCTGCACATACATAGGAGAAATGGAAGAATCTCCTGGCTCCTGGCTTCGAATCAGCTCAGTTTCGGCTATTGCAAACATGTAGGGAATGAACCAATGGATGGAAGTTCTTTCTATTTCTCCTTCTTTCTGTAAAGCTTCCTTTCCAATAAAAATAAATAAATCTTTAAGAAATGAAAAGAATCTCAAAAGCATTGTACCAACAGCAGATGCCAATGGATCATGTGTTAGGCACTTGTGTACTCCATGGCAGATCCTAGGAATTCAGGGTTAAATGTAACTTACTTCCTGACCCTAAGGTGCTTATTGGAGAGAGCTGTACTAAGGAGTCATGTTCCTTATATTTCACATGCTAAAATAAAGAGTATTTTATGATTATTTCAGAAATATGGCTCAAAATAAAACACTTGGGAATGAACCATTAAAAACTAAGAGCTTCTTGTTAGTGAAAAGATTATTCTATTTATGAAATGTTCAACTATGAATGAACTTGCTCAGCTATGGATGATTCTTAGTGCTAAGCCTTAAACAGATGAAAGGATAAAGCCTAAATAAAATGTCTTCTGTATATACCAAGTAAGAAAATCACCTGTTACAATGGTTATTGAACAAATGTGATGGACACAATCCATTCCAACACCATCATGAAGGGAGGTGATGATTTACATCAGGATGTGCAGTCAGAAAGGAGAAGATAGAGCTGCCAGCCAGTTTAGAAGATGGCTAGGGACGTGAGATTTCAGAGGGATAAACTAGACTTTTCTCTCTGTACTGCCATTCTCACTCTTAGCAAACTCTTCCACCTACACGAGACTCTGCCTGCATAAAGGCACTTAGAGTGAAACTCAAATTCTCAGGGTACTCCCACAAAGAGAGTTAAGCCTTTTCCTTGCGTGGACACACACACACACACACACACACACACACACACACACATTCACTCACACATACACAGATGGAAAATTTCTTCTTCAATCATCCTTGATTAATATTAACTAAACCATATGCTACATAATTGGGAAACATGCTTTGGAAAATAGTTGTATAAAGGCCAACCTTACAGCTACAAATCAACTCTGACACAAGTTGTTGTGAGTCCCAGAATGGAGTTAGGATGGAATTTACCAACCTGCTGTCAGTGCATTCAAGGTCAATACAGTGTTTATCCCAAGTCCAAAGAAAATCATCTTCCACTGAAGCATATGCTTAATGTCTGATTGCCTAGGATTTGCACCTCTAATTAATGCATTAAGGAGTTTAAAAATATTAGCACAAGAAGGAATTTCAAATCCACCCTTCATCTCTCTCCCTTTTTGCTCTCCATTCTCCTCTCTTCTGTCTCAACATAGTAAGAAGGTGTGGGCAGGACACACATTATGATGCAGTGGGTTAAGTTGCCACTTGGTGGCTTAACCTATGCTACAGTGTCTAGCATGGAGTCCCACTCCCATTTTTTTAAATATTTATTTTTATTGGAAAGTAGACAGAGAGGGGGAGAGACAGAGAGGAAAATATTTGTATTGGAAAGTCAAGTAGACAGAGAGGAAGATCTTCTCTCCAATTATTTATTCCCCAAGTGACTGCCAACAGCCAGTGCTGCACTGATCCAAAGCCAGGAGCCAGGAACCTCTTCCAGGTAGCCTATATGGGTGCAGAATCCCAAAGCCTTGGGCCATCCTTGACTGCTTTCTTAGGCCACAAGCAGGGAGCTGGATGGGAAGCAGAGCTGCTGGGATTAGAACTGGTGCCCATTTGGGATCCTGGGGTGTTGAAGGTGAGCACTTTAGCCACTAGGCCATCGCAGTGGGTCCCCACTTCCATTTTCAATCCAGCATCTGCTAATATGCTTTGAAGACAGCAGGTAACGTTCCAAGTGATTGTGTCACTACCAGTCATGTGGGAGACGATGCACTTGGTTCTTGGCTTTGGCCTGGTCCAGCCCTGACTGCTGTAGGCATTTAGAGAGTGGATCAGTGAAAGAGAAACCCTCTCTCTCTCCTTCAGAGGCTTCTGGTTTTTTACACATAGATATTTATGTAAGTAGCTCTACGCCAGAAATAAAATACAATGTATGAGAAATAAAAAGATACAAAAATAAAATAATAACAAGACCCCCCAATCCTCTGAGTTAGGAACACAAGTGACAATCACACGAAAAAGAGCTTTATTGCATTCATAAGCAAATGTGCGTTCAATATTTACAGACTTTAAGCAAAAAAGCAAAATAAGTCATACTGACTCTTAGGGAGATCTCTGACAAACACGGAACATGTGCTTTTCCAGCCTGGTCAAATCCCCCTCTCAAGAGCTGGCTCCATGTTCTAAGGACACAAAGCAATGTTTACTGTCCTAGACCTGCACCCAGAGTGTCAAATCCTGTCATCATGATTAGCTGTCCTACTCTAAGCAAACAACGCAACCTCCTTGCTTCAGTCTCCTTATATGTGGAATGGGTTGGATATCTAACTTCCGGATAACAGATGCTACAAGTGACATGTTTATAACTTTCTCTAGGATGTACAAGCACTCCCCAGGTTCTTTACATACAACCTTCCTCGCCCCGATGACAGCCCCTTAAGAGACAGATCATTTTCATCGTCTCACAATGCTAACAATCTTTCCATCACAACTCTCATAGTGTCACACACAAAACCAACTGTTAAGAATTAATTGAAGATTTGTAGTAACTTCTTTCTATTCCTTCCTGTTGTGGTTGCCTTTGGTAACGAACAAAAACTCTGACTTTAAGCTCTTTTTTTTTTTTTGTCAACATAAGTTTAAAAGTTTTAGTTACCCGAGTGTGGTTTGTGTTCACTTATCAGACTAAGCCTCATTTGGCACCTCCTGAGAGATGGGACCTCTCTCTTTAAGTAGAAAACATCAAAGATGTGAACATCTTCTCCTGTATGCCTATGTCCACAGAAATCATGATCTCTGTGCTGCTCTTTGGAGAGAATTTGCTGTCACATCAGAAGGGAGCATGGGTGTTTGGCTTAGTGGAGTGATACAACTTGGGATGCTTTCATATCATACAGGAATTCCTGAGTTTATGTCCTGGGTCCTCTCTCAAACCCAGTTTCCTGCTAAAGTGCACTACGAGACGCAGTGGAGAGTGAGCCAAGTTGGGTCCCTGCCACCAGCCAGGGAGAGCTGGATTGACTTGTTAGTTCCTGACTTCAAACAAGTCCATGCTTGCTGGTGCAGGCATTTGGAAAGTGAAATAGCAGATGGGAAATCTACATTTCTATGTTTCTATGTACCTCTCAGATAACTGATAAAAAAAATCAAAGCAGAAGGAAATCCTGCTAGGGCCCTCCAGAAGTTGGCCTTCTTTGCCTTAATGGTTATTGCAGCTCTCTAGAGGGGAAGGAAAACTGACCTCTTGGAGTCAGGACCTACCAAGTTCAAAGTGATGTGGAAGTATTACATTGCAACGCATGTAGAGAATACCAGTGAAGCATGCTGAATACCAATGGAAAAAGGACTAGTGATGTTTCCTTAATTTCCTGCATTTGGGGTGGCCACACGTGTGAAGAGATATTTCAAAGGATGCTTGTAAAAGGTTTCATTTGGAACCAGTCTGCCTCTTGTTACCATATCTGGACATGGGAGAATTTAAAAAGAACTTTTATTAGGCACTTAAGCAAGCAGAAAATGCAATCTTCATGAGCCATACTTAGGAAGACTTGAACTTAGTTTAAATCAGTTGCTACTATATATATATATATATGTGTATATATATATATATATATATATATATATATATATATATATATATATATATATATTTATTTATTTATTTATTCCCTTACCCAGAGGTAAAATTACAGAAATTCAGAATATTTTCCAAATTGTGTCTCTAGTAAAACCCAAAACTTTCTGTCTCACATTCTGTGGTTTTGGGTCTACTGCTTTTGTACCTCTCTCATCAGCCTGTTTGGCTTTAAGCTTCTCCTTTTCATTTCTTTTTCTACTTTCTCTTGAATACTTTTTCCTTTATTAACCTTACTTTGAGTAAAGTCGGGGGGTGGGGCAACTCTAGAACAAAAGCTAGCCTCATTTTCACTCTACCATCCAGGACAGGGTCTGGAATTATCACCTACTGTCACACAGCAGACCCAGAATTGGAAGAAACACCTAAATTCAACGTTAGGTACCAAATCCTTATCTTCTGGCAGACTTTGAAGTCCTTGGAAACAAAGTTGTGGTTCCTGTTGTAGCAACTACTGAGACAATCTTAATTTCAACATCCTCTTCTTCCAAAGCCAGTTAAGATTTCTCCATGAGTGACTATTAGGCTTTTTTTCTGCTGTATCCAGAGGCATTCTGGTTCTGTGATGATTTTATTCAGATAACAACAACATCCACAGATACTCGGGGGATTCAATCCCATTCCCTACATCGTCCAGTGCATGCCAAGACTGTGAAATAAAAGGCATTCATACAACTTAAAAACATTTCATAGAAATTGATGCTGTGATGCAGTGAGTTAAGTCAAGGGCAACACTGGCATCTCATATCAGAGCATAGGTTCAAATCCCAGCTGTTCCACCTCTGATCCATTTCCCTGCTAATGTACCTGGGAAATCAGTGGATCGTGACTCAAACGCTTGGCCTCTTGCCCAAAGTCTCCTTGCGGGAGACCTGATACAGTTTCTGGCTCCTGGCTTAAGCCTGGACCATGCCTGGTTTTTGCAGGAATTTGGAATTTGGACAGTGAACCAGCAAAGAAAAGTGTTTGTCTCTGTCTCTCTCTATTTCTCTCTCTCGCTCTCTTTCTCTCTCTCCTGATACTGTGCCTTTCAAATAATTCAATATTTTAAAATTTAGTTTTAAAAATTAAATATTTGCTGAGATGCCACATATGTGAGATCAGATATACGGGAGACATATAAAGTATGATGACATTTCAGAGTGAACACCCCTAGGTAACCAGCACTAAGGTCAGGAAAGACGAGTCACCGTCAAGAGGTCTCCTTGTAGCCCTTAATCCAGCCACTGCCTGAGTAGGAATCAGTGATCTTCACATCAATCACTATGAATAGTGGTAAACAATGCCTTGACGTTCCTGCCTATGCCATGCCTGCACAAGCAAGTGAAGTCTTTCAGCAAGTTCAACGCCAAAGACGCTTTAAATGATCTTTCAACAAATTCAGTGTCAAGAACTATTTTCCATCATGGCTATATTGCAGTATCAAATTCACAGTGTTTGAGAAAATGATTGGTTTCAATGGTGAAGAATTAGGACCAATTGTAACTGTGGTTCATAACTCATCTGTCAGCGATTGTAAAACAGCTCCAGTTGGGGGTTTGTGAACAGGGAGCATCCTTCTGTGATCCCACTGTACCACCAACTTTCATATATCCACTCTGACTCTATCGTACATATTTCAAAGAAGAATCCAGTTTGTTTCTCTGTTGGCCAGGCTCCTTAGAGTGCCTGACCCTCACCAGAGTTTACATATGTAAAAGCTGAATGTCACAGAAGTCTGTGAGAAATGTCCTCCATAATACTCACTATTAGATATTCAAATATTAGACTTGTTAGAAATAAAATGATTCACATAACATTCAATGATAAGCATTTGCTGTTTCTTCCTGCATTTGAGGTTAGCATTTGTTCTTCCATATAATACACATAGATTCTTGCTTCTTGGATCATTCCCTCATTTCTTGGACTACCTTCTAGCCTTTCCTTAGTAAGATTTTTTGACTAGTTATAATCAATATCCAATGAGTTTGTTTGACTTGCGGAGTTTTGCTCACTTAGTCTTCAGGTAAATTAATGGTCTTATATTCAGAAAAGTGCAGTTTGCTCTTTTCTCAGGGACACAACAGCCATCTGAGATCATAATCTGCTTTCTGACAAAAAGAACAAATTCCTTTAATATCATAAATTTACTTTTTCTGAAGATCATTAAAATAGCTCCCTGCTCTGATACTGACAAAAATTCTGCAGTTCATAGATCTCTGTGTGCCAAAAAGTATATTTTGCTTACTCTTAGCTCAATCTAGATATTTGGGGGGGGGGGTAAAAAAGTATTAAATTTTTGTTTCATTGATGTTATATTTTAATTACTGTTCTTGTGGCCAGCTATTACATGGGGATGCCTTTTTTCACCCACATGTAATATTTATATATAGCCATGGGGTGTGGTGCAATGTTTCCAAGCATGCTTTCAGTGTCAATGGATCAAATCAGGTAATTAGAACAATTAGCATTACCATGTCCCACCTCTCCTCCAGATATGGAGCCAATAAGCTTTTCTCTTCCAGCTCTTCTTACAGTACATACCCATTGTTATGAACTTGCAGCAACCTACCCTACAACTCATGACTTCAGACTCTTTTGGAATCATCATCCAATCCATTTCCATCTCTTTCCCCAACACTTTCCAGTCTCTAGTCATTACTATTCTAAGTTGAGATCAACTATTTTTTTAACTTCCATGTATGAGAATGTATATGCTATGTCTTTCTTCTATGTATGGCTTATCTTATTAATACATTGATCTAAAGTTCTATCTATTTTGCTTCCATTGACAGGTCTTCAATCTTCATGACTGATTATGCAATACACACAGACTGTATTTCCTCATTCAGTCACTCACTAAAAAAACACTCAGTTTGAGGTTGACTCCATACCTTGGTTGTTGTAAACAGCATTGCAACCAGTAGGGAAGTGCAAATGCTGGTTTCATTTCCTGCATATATGTTCTCAAAAGTGAACCGTTGGACCTGGTGGCAGATCTATTTTTATTGTTTTGTGGAGCCTCCATTCTATTCTCCATAGTGGCTACTCTAATTTCCATTTCTTTCAACATTCCTTTTAATAAGGATACACTCTCTCAACATCCTAGCTAGCATTTATTATTTTTTTCCCTGACATTTGATAACAGCTATTGTAACTACAATGACATGATAGCTCACTGTGATTTTAATTTGCATTTCCCTGAAGGCTGATGATACTGTGAATGTTTCCTATATTTGGTGGGCCTTTGCATTTTTTTAAAAGATATATCAAATAGTCACGACTAGAGACCATTATGCTCCATGAAATAAGTCAATCCCAAAAGGATAAATATCATATGTTGTCTCTGATACAAGGTAATCATCATGCAAAACATAGGATGAATAGCCCTGTCTATACCGTTTTAGCTACATCTCATGGGTTTTGACATTTTGTTTTCATTTTTTATTACATGTTTGAACAGGGTGGGAAGGATCTAGCTTTAGGGAAAATTTGGTGTTTCCAATTTTGCTATTTCTTCTTGTTGTTTCTGGGTCAAGGGAAGAGACAGAAGGGGAAGCCACACCCAGCTTCCCAAAGTACCCCGGGATGGAGAACCGCCACCTCATATCAACCCAGAGTCTCAATGCGTACATGTTCTGAGGGTTCTGCCCAGGTGGTTTGGATAGTTCTGATACTCTGTTGATTTCACCAAACCAAGGATGGTGCAGTCCATTGGCTGACATAGTAAGTCTCAAGTCTCCATTCACCAAGATTTTTTGCTGTCATCATGTGACTTGGGTAATTGTCCAGCTTGTTCTGTTCTCCTTCTACTATGGCACCAAAGGAGCTGCCATATTCTTCTTTTACATCAGGGCTTGTGTCCACTGCTCTGCCTTTTTCACTAAGTAGGACATGTTCTTACAGGTGAGTACAAGGACCTGGGCCAAGAGAACCAAGTCCCACCAGATCCCCCACCCCTGGGGCTCAAGAACCTGACACCCACCTCACAGGTTGGCCCCAGGACTTGGATAGGTGACTGAAGCCTTCACCAGTTCCCCCTCCCTGGGGCTCATGAACCCAGCCCCTACCATGCAGGTAGACCCTATTACTTGAGCCAAGCTACCCGAGCTGTTAGTCCCAGACTCATGAACTCGGCCCCCTGGGCCCAGGCTGGCATGACTCTCCTCACCTAAACATCCACAAATTTATTGCACAGCCTGACCTGCTCTAGCCTGCCTGCTGGCTGTTCTAGCTCCTGCTGGTGGGTGCTGCAGCCTATCTCAACCCAGCCTGATTGCTGTCCTGATCCTAATTTGAACTAGGTGGTGCTGCAGCCCAATCTGGCTCCTCCTGCATCCTGCCCTGGTTCTCATACCTGCTACTTGTGTGATCCTGTCATGCCCCTGTAAATCAAGACCCCTCAAACCATGAGGGTGAATTGCCAGGAGGCCCAAGGGGTTTTGCCCAATGCCTTTAGCACCCGGGATAATCATGTACTTCTGAGGGGAGCCACATGGCCCAGCCACATGCACCCATGTGGTTCAAAAAATTTTCCAGGTTGGTGTGGTTCTGGAAGCCCACTGAGCGGTGTGCTCAGCTGTGTGAATGTGTGCCAGTTAGAAAAGCTTCTAAGCTGGTAATCCTGAAGGCCCGAGACAAATGCCTCTCCTCCAGGGCAGCTATGCAGTCCGACTACGAGCACCTATGTGGGTCAAAGTCTTTTTTCTTATTAATTTCTCCACTAACTCATAGGTCATACATTAGCATTATTTTCTTTAAGAAAGTTTTTTATTTTCTTTTTCATTTATTCAGTGACACATTTGTCTTTTAGTAGTATGTTATCTAACTATTTTTCTTCCTGTTGTTGATTTTATTCTGTGGCTTTTCATTTAAGGGGATATATGGTAACAGAGACTGTCATATCCAGGTGTGATTATACAATGCAGTATGCATCTTTACTTCCAAATCAAAAATGGAGTTCCAATGAAATTGTTAAATATCTCTTGACAATCGGATGCTGGACTCTTGGCCATTGTCCATACCTGCAATGTCAGGATACATTTAAATAGCAGAATGATGGATTGATAACTGCTAATGAAGGGCTATACTATCATAATCATACAGGGAATTTAGTGGGGGAGGAGATTTGGGAAGGCATGAAGCTAAATCCCCAAGCCTATGGAATGGTATCACAAAATAACAGAATAAACAAATTGAAAAACAAAACAAAACAAATAAAGAAATCTCTATTCAAAAGCTGAGCCCATTTCTTCACTGGATTTTTTGTTTTGCTGTTGTGTTTGAGTTCTTTAAGTATTCTTGATATTCATGTCAGATGAATGGCTTGAAAATCTATTGTCCTATTCTCTCAGTTGTCTTTTCACTCTGTTGATTGTTGCTCTTACTGTCCTGAATCTTCTTGGCTGGAAAAACTTCACTTTTTTGTGTCAGTTTGCTTTTGTTGCTTGTGTTTTTGGAGTCTTATCCCAAACATAGTGCAGCCTATGGCAATGTAATTCAGCCTTTCTTTCTCTCTTTTTTCAGCTGTTTTACTGTTTTAATCTTACATTTAGTCTTCAATCCATTTAGATTTGATTTTTGTAGGGGAGAGGGGAGACATAGTTCAGTCTTTGACATTTAAATCCCGTGAATGTGAGAAGTTTTTCCATGTGTTTGCATCTTGATCAATTTTTGCATTCGTGTTCTCTGATTTTTATCGAAGAGGTCTTTAATATCTTTAGTTAAATATTCCTTGGGTATTGGTATAGCTATTATGAATAAATTCATACTTATAATTTCTTTCTCAGTTATGGATTTGTATATGTTGATTTTGCATCCTGTAACTTTACTGAATACATCTTGAATGGCATAGTGGTAGATCTCATGCATTTTAACTGCTAGCATCATTGCAGGTATGGTACAAATAATCAAGTGCTTATGACATATCTAGTAATATCCATTCAGGCAACATTTCTCCAGTGATTCTTCAAGCAATCTCTCACCTAAAATTATGGTTGATGCTGATGGCTAAGAGATAAGTGGAAAAGATATCCGACATACATGAGTCCATTCAGCCACAAACTTTGTAAAATAACATTGCAGAATCATTATGACTTGCTTTTTAACATTATCTTGATTAATGACATGATTGAATGATTTAGAACCAGCTTTGATATGTGAATAAAGCAATAGAAACTCCATTTTTAAAACCAGTTAAAATTATATTTTGCTTGAGCAAAAACAGATGTCTGCAATTCCCAGGTGACTGCAGTGCAGTCCCAGCCATTAGAGATCAGGTCATTGGGATGGGCTTGGAAGGATCCTGCCAGGTGCCTGATTCTGGAAAAGTCTGAACATACATGCCATCAGTAGAGGGATCCCTGAATCCAAGTACCCAGAAAGCAGCTTCAGGACCAGGAGATGCTGTGAGGATGTCTGTGTTCCATCCTGTCAAGCCAGTTACAGTTGGAACACAAGACAAATGTGTGCATAAATGAGCAGACACTGAAAACAGACAAGTCAACAGTTTCCAAGGAATTGCTACAAAGCTGCCTAAATCAAAGGCCAGCTACAAGGGTAAGAATGAGACCAGGAGAAAAGCTGCGACTCAAAGGGAGGAGCCAGGCGTACAGATGTTAGGTTCATCAGCACCAGGCTAAACACGCACAAAGGATTATGAAAAAGTTTGAATAAAAGCTAGGAATGTCACCCCAGTGCCTCCTCAATTTGTCAGTAATAGCTCTCCTTGACATAGATCATGCAAAAGCCAGGGCCACACAGCCCTGAGGGCCCAAAAGTGGTGACTTTTGGGTTCAGAAGATCAGGAAATACAGTCGTAGACAGGTTAAGTGCAGAGAGGGAGAGAATCTTGAATACTACACCTAACAAGGGTGGCACACTGTTTATAGATCCTGCCTTTCTTTGAAGGTACAAATGCTTTTTAAAGAGATAAATCTGGTCAGAATTTGCAACTTCAAGGGGAAAAAAAACATGCTGTTGAACTTTGTCTTTCTCCCCAGTGTGTGACCAGCCAGGCCCATTCAGCATAAATTTGTGAAGTTTAGAAAATCTGGCGTCTGTCTTAGTGTGTCACTTTCACAACATTTGCTCCTGCCAGCAGTCAGCTACTGCTTCCTTACTGCTTTTTCTTTTCTGAAATTGGGTAGGAGTTCAAGTTCACTCTCTCTGTGTTACCTCATATAACAGTTTCACTTTAAATACCATATTTTTTTTCTAATTGCTTAAATAGAATGCATTTTGCTTTTAAGAAGGGCACGTGGGAAGAACTGTGTCAGTCAAAGACACCTCACAGAGGGAGCCAGGACTGTATGGACTCTTGAAAACCTTGAAGGCCTAGACAAAGCAATGCTCTACTTTTACCACTTCATTCAAAATCTTAATTTTGCTTTAAATCAGAGTACTGACAAATGCCAAAACTACATGTTGATGCTCAGTATATCCTACAATCATCCAAACATTCTAGTCTTGTGGTACCAGGACTCTGGGGTAAGTGTCATATTCTTGGCATGAATCAAGGATTACTCCAACTTCAGAGGACTGTAATTGAAAGACAAATAATCTAACTTATTGGCCATGGCAGAGATTCAGCCCTTTGAAAACGACAGCCATTTTTAACCTCCTCATTGTACATTGTTCCACACCTGACAATGGGATTTAATTTTTAGATCTCTAAGTCTTTTCCTTATGTGATGAGATGGCAAAGGCCCTCATTTCCGATGCCATTTGGAATCCCAAATGTTAATTCTTTTCTAGAAACAATGGAAATAAACAAGCCATTTTAGGTCTTTCCTCATTTCCTTTATAAGTGAAGTTCTTACCTTTGTGCAGGCCCAGCATCTCCCTGGAGGTCCTGGTTCAATCCTCCAGGTCAACTTTCCTGGGTTCAGTTTGCCTGACAGGGACACAAAAAGAACTTTCAATGTTTGTGAACTTGGTTACGCAGGAAAGGAAAGACAGCTTAATTTGTGACTTCCAGTTCACCACACATGCACCCGTGTTGTTAGAGTGAAAAGAAATTTCAAAACAAATACTCCATTTACTCTTTGAAATATTTTTGAAGAAATGACCACCAGGAGACGGACAAATGTGTCCTGGGAATCCACATCTGCATGAAAATACTTGCCAAACCACTGGGTCCACAACCCTTCAAGGGCAGCATGCATTTCTGATCTGTGTTTGGGGGGTCTTTACTCCCCAGCTGTGCTCAGAGCACCAAACCAGTGTAGCTGCTCATCATACCTTGCCATGGACACATCATTCATGCCTTTAGCAGAACTCGGTGTCGTTCAGCAATTACATTTCAGATGTCCCTTTTGGATTTTTTTTCACTTTGCTATGACTGACATTTTTGTGCTTTTAGTGACTTACAAGTCTTAAAATTTATAAACGATCTGAAATTTCCTACCTAAAAACTAGCTCTGATTTTCCAACGAAATTTAGGAATGTATATGTTTTCAGATAAGCTGGATGCTTCATGCAGTAATTTGTTTGACTGTCAAGGTCATTTTTTTTTTTTTAATTTGAAAGGCAGGAGAAGAGATTTTCTGTCTGCTAATTGATTAGCTCTCCAATTACCCTCAACATCACCTGTTACCTTCCAGGGTGTGCATTAACAGGAAGTTAGACTTGGAGCTGAGCCAGAACTCAGTTCCCAGCAGTTTGATACAGCAAATGCATGTACAAAGCAATGCCTTGACGACTGTGCTAGATACGTGCCACTATTCAGTTTACTTTTAATTTGCTAGTGTTTACCTCATAGTCTATCTTCAAAGCTATCTTTAAAATGTTTGATTTCATCTACTTGAAAGATCGAACAACAGGGCAGGCAGGGCAGAGAGGGGAGAGAGGGGAGGGGAAGAGAGAGAGAGAGAAGAGATTAACCACTCGTGAATTCGCTCCCTGATGATAGCTATAGCCAGAATTGGACAGACTGAAGCTATGAGGCTGCAGCTCCACCCAGTTTGCCATGTGAGTGGGAGGAGCCTAAATGTTGAGGCATTACTTGCTGCCTCCTAGGACACAACAGCGAGAAGCCGAATCAGAAGAGTAGTAACTGGGACCTATGCCAGCGCTCTAACAAGCTATATACCTCTTCCTGGAGATTAATACTTTGATGACAACCAATATTTCATTGTCTTTTTTTTATACCAAGGATTTGCTCTTTAACGTCATCTTGTTGATTTTTAATTGATTCTATTACAAAAATACTTATCAAAATCGTAACATCCCATAGATTCAATTTCTTCCCAAGTATTTTAAACATACACACATGTACACACAGATACCCGCATAGGTCCCATTTTTGACCTGATTTCCTGTCCTCATGATTATTTTTGCCTGACTTTGCAAAGTATATTGTTTTTAAATCACAAGCTATACTTAGGTTGTCATCTTCAAAGAGTATTTTCAACGTCAGATTTAGACTGACAGAATTGGCAAGCCCAGAAAGGGTCCACAGTGCTAAGAGCAAACACATGTCTGGATGCTGGAGAGAGCTTTTCTCTCTGGAGGAAAATAAAATAGACAATCTGTTCAACTTGTTGCCAGAATTGGATGTAGCAGACCAAAACCTAACAGGAGATGGTGAAATAAATTTATGAAAGTCAGAAGTTAAATTCTTTATAACTGGTTTTTAACCTTGAATGCCTGCTCTGATGCCTTTCAGATGATCTCTGGCACTCTCTAGGTCAAAGCAGGTTCTGGCTGATCTTGACCGTCAGCAATGGGCTCAGCCATTAGAACTTACCCCCAGTGAATGGCTTCTGTTCACCTAGACGTTCTGTTGGCAATTTAATGGGCAGTGTTTTTGCAAGTCCTTTACGGCTTGTGTTATTTTTCAAGGAACTAAATTTCATGAGCCCCAACATAAACTTTCCCAGTGAGTGTTGGATCCTATCCCTGGATTATAGCTGTACATTTTTTTTTTTTTTTTTACCAACTGAAGTGTATAACTTGGGTCTCAGGGGAAACTCCTTTTCTGAACTCTCAAAATCTATAGACATAAAGGAGATGGATTTAGTGGTGCCTTAGGCAGGAAAGTATTAGGAATCAAGTTGATATTCCTTAGCAGCTTGTACACTGAAATAGAAAAGCCAACAAATAACTTCAGAAACAGAGAAAAAAACACAGCAAATAGGATACATGTGGATAAGTCATGTGCACACAATACCCTAAGTGATTTTTATTTTTAAAAATTTTCTGTTGTTTAAACTTGATCTCTCAATGAAAACTACTCAAACTGAAAAGAAATCACCACACTCAAATGCTGTGGGAATCTTGTTCACACTCTTCCACAGGAAGCTTTGCATTTTACCTCAGTTAAGGCCCAGAGGGATTGAAGGTTGCTGCACAAATTCGACCAAGTTATTTCCATTAGTTAATTAATTGGATCTTAAGCTGCAAACTGTCTACTTGACCACCAAAAAATGTTTTATTTTTCCAATACTATCATTTTTGTATATAAATTCATGCATCTACTCATTCATGCAAATTTTCTTTGATATCTTTTTTTTTTTTCTAAAGGCAGATTTACAGAGACAAGGAGAGGCAGAGAGAAAGATCTTCCTGCTGGTTCACTTCCCAATGGCCACAATGGCTGAAGCTGAGACTATCTGAAGCCAGGAGCCCAGAGCTTCTTCTGGGTCTCCTGCGCCGGTGCAGGGTCCCAAGGCTTTGGGCCATCCTCACCTGCTTTCCCAGGCCACAAGCAGGACCAGCCAGTACATGAACCAGTGCCTATATGGGATTCTGGCACATGTAAGGCAAGGACTTAGCCACTAGGCTATCACATAAAGGCCAATTCTCTTAGAAATCTTAAAAAGCAATATTGCAATGGCACAGCTCATGAAAATATTGTTATAATAAAAATATAAAAATTAATAATAAAAGATAAAACGCACAATGAGAATGACAGGCTGAGCATCTGACCTCACAGATAAAATATCAACAGGGAGTCTTGAATCTCATATTGCCGGGTATAGGTTTGAATCCCAGCTCCAGGCCCTGTCTCAGCTTCCCACTAAAGCAGGCACTGAGAGGCCGCCTGCGACGACACAAGAACTTTGGGTTCCTTTCATCCAAGTGGGAGATCCCGACAGAATTCCTTGACTCTGGCTTAAGCTTTCTCCAGCTATTGTGAGCAACTGGAGAGTGAACAGTGAACGGAAGCTCATGTGCTCTCTCTCTTTCTCAATCTCCCTCTCTCTCTCTAAATAAGAGGCATTAACTGCATGCTGCTTGAAAGGGGAGACAAGAGTCAGATTTGTTGAAGCAACAAGTGGTCCTGAGGCTAGAAGATGAAGCATAGTTGGATCATCCAACCACAGGAGTTAGCCGAGAGGCAAAGGAAGACCTGGAGAGAGAACACGTGTGATAGTGAGTCTGCAGTCCACGGTCTGTGCTCCAGACAAAACCATTGTTTCCCAATCACTTATTTATTATCAATAAAGTTCCCAGTTCCACTTTTGCACTGGGTCATGCCTGGGGGTTATAAACTGTGATTATATGGTGCAATTGCCTGTTTGACAATGGGGAGGATAGGGTTGCTGGCTTAAGGGCACAGATCCTTCAATGAAATGCTTACGCCTACATGTGCATGTTTCCCTCATCCATCCATTGAACAAACACTGTCTAAGTGTCGACTCGGCATCTGGCTTTCAGACATGCAGGGGAGTGAAAGGATTAAAACTCTGCTGGCTGCCTTCAAGGACCTTATAGTTTCATCAGAGCTAAGGGAAATGGAAAATAAATCAATAAATAGGTGCATGATTTGCAAGGGTGAGTAACCCCAGCATGGAAAAAAAAAATACAGCAAGACAGCAAGACGAAAGTGTTCTGAGGTGGGTCAGCTATTCACAGAACCCTCTTATGATTATAAAAGGCAGCCATTGGCACAGTGGAGGAAGAGTCACCCAAACAGGACTCAAGTGATAAAGCTGAGTGGGAACAGGCATGCGCAGCAAGGGCGAGCAGGCAGGCCAGGCAGGTGAGTCAGGAGTTACAGTGGGCAACATGAGGGGATGGGGAGGGAGGAGGCTTCTCCTGGCCCTATGAGCAGAGCTCAAGGTGCAGCTATGCAGTTTGGAGTTAAATGCTGGCTCCATTGCTTACTGGTTAGGTACCTTGGACAAACCTCTGAAATTCTTTGCAAGCTACCTGCTTGACTCAGCCATATTAAGTGTTGCCTTGGGTCTGGTGGCGTGGCCTAGTGGCTAAAGTCCTCGCCTTGAAAGCCCCGGGATCCCATATGGGCGCTGGTTCTAATCCCGGCAGCTCCACTTCCCATCCAGCTCCCTGCTTGTGGCCTGGGAAGGCGGTTGAGGACGGCCCAATGCATTGGGACCCTGCACCCGCGTGGGAGACCCGGAAGAAGTTCCAGGTTTCCGGCTTCGGATAGGTGTGCATCGGCTGTTGCGGCTCACTTGGGGAGTGGATCATCGGACGGAGGATCTTCCTCTCTGTCTCTCCTCCTCTGTGTATATCTGGCTGTAATAAAATGAATAAATCTTTAAAAAAAACAGAGCTGCCTTATAGTTGTTTTGAGAATTAAATGGAATTACACATATTCTTTTTTTTTTTACTCTGTAACATAGAGAATTATTTCCACACCAAGTCAAGACTGAATAAGTGCACATGAATAATTGTAACTTTTGCAGTAACTGATTGGTAGGGGTTCCTGCCAGCGTTCCCATTTATAAGTCTGTGTCATCCATCAGGCTGGATTACAGAGAATAGTATTCAACCCAGGTCATTGTGATCTGAGCCATCGGGTTTCTTGAACTTTAAGCACTGCTATCATCTTCATGTCATTTATGGTTTCTTATAATTTGCTCCAAATACACAGTTCCAAATGTGTCTGGCACAGCTTTGCAGCTGGGCCGGTCTGTTTTGACAGGCTCAGCTGGCTGCCGATGCGTCCTTCAAATGTTGCTGACTGGCAAAACATCAGAACCCGGATTCTGAACATTCCTCATGAGAGCTTGCCTTCTTCCACACCTACTGAGATCCTAGGCCTGCTCTCAAAATAGACATTCAAAATTGACTTATCCTCTCTTTTTCTAAGAACAAAAGTTTAAATATGCTTATTTATTTGAGAAACAAAAGTCTATCATCTATAGATCAATTGATCAATCAAACTGTTTCCCTCCCTCTCTTGATAGCCCTCTGCAGTCATTCAAATACCTGCAAAATCCGAGACTGGGGCCAGGACCAAACCAGGAACCCAGAACTCCATCTGTGTCTCCCACAAGGACGGAACCACTAACTACTAATTCCCACTACCTCCAAAGGTTGGCATTATCAGGAAGCTGGAGTGGGAAGCAGTACCGGAACTTGAAGCAGGTGTTCAAACAAGGACGTCTGCTCCTCTTCCTATAATTGTAAAACAATCCCCTCTTGGATATCTGTGGTCCTTTCATTTGAGATGGTTATTGTAGAAACTGTTCATTTAAGTGAAACTTTTGCGGGTTGGAAAGGAGATCTACCCTTGGCGGAAATATTAAGCATTCCTTGATATGGTACTATTTTACGGGTACTAAACATATCTGTAATGGGTGTATTTATATTAGTTGTAACACAAAAACAAGTATTTACATGAAAACTGTGAAGCAGAAACCTAAGAGCATTCAGAGCTTGTCCCTAGAAGGGGTCACAGAATGATGCTGAACACATTTTCTAGGATAAGCAGAGCAAGGAAATTCACAGCATCTCTCCCCTAGCTTCTTATTGCTGGGTCTGTCATTCCATTTGGTATTTCCTGCAGTGTGACTACAGCAAAGTTGTCCATGCTGACGTTTCCTAGACCTTTATTTTCAAAGAAATCTGAAGATGTAG
This sequence comes from Ochotona princeps, assembly GCF_030435755.1. Classification (NCBI taxonomy): domain Eukaryota; kingdom Metazoa; phylum Chordata; class Mammalia; order Lagomorpha; family Ochotonidae; genus Ochotona; species Ochotona princeps. The sequence goes on from NC_080851.1 coordinate 34,389,925, forward strand.
ATGCAAATCTCAGGCATGAGGGATGAACTCTTGCCTCACTAAGTGAAAATCCGAGCTTGACATCTTACACTAATTATGGCTCCCATGACATATTTCCAAGTACATTTTTAAATGACTAATTTTTAAAATGTGTCTATTTCTAATTTGACAACTGATGTTGAAGTATGTGTGCCATTCAATGTTAAGCTGATTACCAACTCTGTAGGAATGACTGAACCATCCAGGCTGGAGCCCAGTGTCTTCCCTAAGGAACACAGGCAATGCCAGACAGAAATAGCTCAAGGAGGGGAGGAATCCATAGAGAAAGATGGCGGTGCTTTCAGAAGCAAAGAAGAATTCTGAATACACAGCACACGACTGGCTGGATGCATTTTTTCTAGCCACCATTGTCATTACTGTTCATCTATCAGACTGAGAAGGAAAACTCAGGTCAGGCCTAAAACATGACTCCCACCAGCAAAGGCCAATCACATCCTAACTTTTTTTTTCCACCTGCTGTCCTTGTCAAATAAAATACACAAGGGAAAGAAAATGACGATTTGTTCTAAAATCTAGTTTGTTCTAAAATGAACTTCTGGAATATATACAGATTCCCTATATGTGTGTGTATATATATATATATATATACATACACAGAAAAAGCAACTTATGGACATTAACTTTTTGATGCTATAGAATAACAATAAATTCAGAGAAAATACATTGTTTTCCCACTCCATGCTCATTTTTTATCCTAGGAAAAATTTTTTCTGCAGCCTTCTAGACTATTTTATGAATATATCATATAGAGAAGCATATAAATGATTTTACGTGAAAGTCTTTACATACGAATATATGGGTGTGATGTGTAATATAAATAAATATATTATGGGGTTGAAACACTCATGGAAATAAAATCTGAAGATATGCAGCTATCCTATGAATATTGTTAAAACCCTGTATTTATTTGTGCTATTTAATTTTATTGTTAGGAGGCATTCTATTGCTTGGATAGCACATATTTCTATCAGTTCTATATGGACTAAACATTTGGGTTGTTTTCTCTGTTTTAACAGCATTGCAGTAATTTCTCATATCCCTATGTCTTTGGGCAGATATGGAGATATGACTATTGTTACATGATATAGGGTGTAATAAAGTTTAGAAGGGTGTTTTAAATTGTTTCTGGATTGAGGCTGGTTTTCATTGTTTTATTATCAAATTGTTCTCATAAATGCATCATTGCTTTCCATTCTTACCAATCCTATAGCAGAAGACTATTCTGTACACAGACTTACCATTGCAGTGTATTGCCAGTGATATTTTGCACTGGCCACCTGTGGACTCTATTGCCTAATTGTCTGCCTACTGGCTTTGCCATCACCACAATCAATGATATCCTTTCAGGAGAGCAGTCACCACTTCACAGAACACAGACCTCTCAGAAGCAGCAACTTCCTTTTCGTTTTATTAAATGGAAATTCTGACCTATTCATCGGAGCTCCATCCTTATTTATGGGGAGCAAAGCACAAACATGGTGTAGTCCTCACACTTTGGTGTAGCTCAGTGGCTTAGGTTTATATCATCCAAAACCCCAAAGATAACAAGAGAAGGGTTTTCAGAAGAAACTTTCATCTTTTCAAATTGGTTAGTCCTCTTCTCTGAGCGACAAAACCCCAAGTGGCAGTGTGATTAACATAAGCCAGTTCCAACGAAACTGTATCACATAATACAATGTAATCAATGAATAAAAAAAAACCATAAGCCCACAGTGAGCTTCATCTTTTACGAGAGACCTAGGCAAGGACTGAATTTCCTGCTTCCAAATGGCAAACCCTGCTGTTACATATTTTGTAATTTCGAAGGGCATCTGTCACTACACAAAGACGAATGCATGTCTCAAAACAACCATCTGGTCTTTTTCAAACAAGCCTCGCTCGGGCCAGCTCTGTGCAATAAATGAAAAATGTGCTATACATAGAGTGGTGCTTCACGCTGCTTTTCACGTAATCAGCAAGTGTGGCGTGTTTGCATTAAATTAAGTGTCTCAAACAGCCAGCTCTCTGGGAGGGCTCAGGGCAGCTTAGAGGGTCCTTCTGCTTCTCTCACAATGTGATTCATCATCTAATCATCCATCATGCCAGTCCTCTGAAGAACGGATTAGTCTTTTTGGATAACTCTGAGAAGGGATGAGGGTTTTAGTGCCTGGTAACTTTTATTGCCCTGCTCTGATGCTTGACGTGAAATGACTGCATGTATTTTCTACGAGGAAGGTCCTAAATCAAACAGTGTCAGTTTGAATTCAGATAAGGACTTCAGCAGTCTGTGTTATGAAATGCATATCTTAAATCTCATCAAAACATATGGGAAGAATTCAGAGAAGTACAGTCCATGGGGGAAATATCTGTTATATCTCACAGCACAAGCCAGCATCTAACTTCGGAAACTATTTTCTTGTAAAACTGGGTAAGTTCTCAGCAGCAGGGTAGAAAATCTCACAGCCTTCATCGTATAGTCTCAGCTCACTCAGAACTGCTGGAGGCAACGGAGCAGGCACATGGTCTGGAACCTAAGCACATTGCTAATGAGACATGGCCTCTTTCAAAAACCAGAAATTGGGGCAATGGTGGCATCTTATCATATGTCTACCATCAGTGAATCTCAGAGAAAAGGAGCTCACAGAAATTCAAAGATGTTGAATGAGATTAGTAGTCCATGTCTGGCTTTCCAGGGTTCAGGTTCAACACCAAAATTGTCAAACTGACATGTTAATCTTCATTTGTACAGTGCTGAGAAAACATTATGAGAATACATTGTGATCCTGTATATGGCATTACTTCGTATGATTTCTTTCCCATGGGCTATGTCTCAACAGAAGTAACATATGCATTGAATGGCCCTTCCCTCAATTTGGAAATCTTCAAAAGCAACCAAGGGAAAGTTCTCCCAGCTTTCTGAGGGTGGAAGTCAGAGGTTAGATTCTCATTGTTCAAAACTCTTTTTCAGAAGCTGGGAACTCCCATGCAGCCCAGCCCATCGCAATTGATGGTTCCTACAGCCTGTTCACCTTAGGAATACACACTTACTGAGCAGTGGCCGATTTACCATGATGTTCAGGCCAAAAAGTTTGTCTGTTTTTCCATTCCTTACACAGCAAGTGAGCCGTAATGAGCAGAAGAGCTGAGATGACACGCTTCTCGCATGGGCTGACATGGGCAGCTCCCTGCTTAACACTGCCTTTGTGGATTCATTAATACCTGGGACATCACTTTCCCCAGTTTTAGGGGCAGGAAAGAGAACACCAACTCACTCTTTTGCCCGCACCAGAGGGATCCATCATCACTCTCCCTCTGGACTCTAGTTTTCTTCTCATTCAGAGCTGATAGTTTGGGGGGTTTTCCTGGTGGGCTCTTACCCCCTTTTCAATCATGGCAATTTTATGCCAGTGCTGTTTACATCTCAACATCCATCCCCCCCCCCCAAGTCATCTATTCTAACTGTAAAGGGTAACAAAATGCCCCTATACACACATACCACTACCACCAAGAAGACACCACGCCATCCTGTTTTATTTCTACGATTCATCCAGATAAAATCACTTGTATTTTATTGTTTTGCATTCCAATATGACTCACATATCCAAGGGTGTGCCTTAAAAGTGTTTCCACTCACGTTCCTTTTCCTCCACCGTATTTCTTCAGCAATTTTATAGCATAGTATACATTTACGGAAACTTTCTATAAAGTGTGCTGAGACTTCATTTTTCCACTGCTTCAGGCAAAAGCAGATGCCTATTTTGCATTCAAAGTTACATTCAATTTAGCTCTTTAGAACACAAACTAGAAAATAACATAAATCTAAAAAGCAACCCAAATACCTCTGACCTCAATTGCAAAATAAAACTCCCCCCGTAGCTAAGGACCAGCTACTTGAATGAGGAAGAAGAGAACCATCCTGCAAGGGACTCTGATGGCAACTCAGAAGTAGATTTAAAGATATCAGTGCAACTTCTGGGTTAAATTATAAGATGTCCGTATTCCCAAATAGCACTTTTCTCCACACATAACTGTATAAAAGTTAGTTTCTTTGACGGGTTATTTACTATGCCTAAAAATGACAACATCCTATGACAGCCAAGATTGGCACAAGATGCCAGACAAAGCTGGCATCTACCTACATGCAATGAGCTGACACAGAGTAAGAGACCCCAAATCCACCAAATCTCTCTTTAGGACTTGAATCACTCAGGTTGTGTGTCTCAGGAATCAGCTGAGGTCTAAGTGAAGCCCTGGTATTGATAGTGACTCAGTGATGCAGACGAAACACATACAAGGCAGTAACTATTCATTGGGAACTGGATGAAGAAGAAATAAGAAAACGGCATAGGCCTCCAGCATTAACATAATAGCTCAAAATGAAGATCTCACAACATGGATTACATTTCCACAGACCTTGAAGAGTGAAATTCTTCTGGTAAACCAGGGAGAAAAAACATTTTACGAAGAAAGTAGTACATAATGGGGCCAGCGTGATATAGGAAGCTAAGTACTGCTTGCCGTGTTAGCATCCCACGTCAGAAGGCTGGTGAAAGTCCTTGCTGCTCTACTTATAATTGAGAAAATGAGCCTGAAAACACAGGGGAAGGTGGTCCAAGTGTTTGGGACTTCCCAGCCATGGCAAAGACCCAAACTGAGCTCCAGGCTCCAGGCTTCAGCCTGGCTCAGCTATGGCTGTTGCTGCTATTTGAGAAGCTAAACAACAGAAGGAAATTAATCAATCAACCAGTATCAGTTTTGCTTTCTCTCCTTAAAATAAATACACCTTACCAAAAATAATAATGTGATTAAACAGAGGGATGTGACTATGTGGAATGTACTAGAAAAGAATTTCCAACTCCATTTCCATGAAAAGATCTGGAAAAAATGGACCTTTGGCTGCATGTGGAAGTAAGAGTTATAACTACAAATTGAAAAGCAAGTTGGAGATTTTACATGCCTTACTTAAGCTGTTGTAGGTAGCAGATTTCATAGCTTGAGTTGTATCCTGTAGGCAGTGGGGTGGGGCCTAGATAATCAAAAGGTATGAGGCAGAAAGGCCTAAATTTCAGAAAGGTTCCTCAAATGAAGAGTAGAAAATGAAGAGACAGAGACTATTGTTAAGAGAAAGAAAAATGTGTACCTATCTGCTAAATGTGCTCTGCAGCAAGAGACGAAACTTTATCTTAAGATCTTAAGCAAGGCATGAAGCTTGAGAGATGCCAAGGTCAGCCAGCAAAATCACAGATGACAACTGAGCAGGAGAAAAGACATCAAGGAGTCGGTAGAGTCAAATTTACAACCCTGGTTTCCTAAGCTCAGAGGAATCAAACTTATACCACTGCAATGGGATCTGGTGTCAGTTCTAAATTATAGACAGAGAAGAGGGGACAGTTTATTCCAGATTAGATGTGCTATTAAGATTCACACATTTGTAGGATCGAGCTGGACTACAACACCCATTGGTTCAAGTGGAAGACAGGGCTAGAAACAGAACTGACCCAGCAATTGCAACGATTAGTGTGTGCATAAACTGATTGGGGCGATGGACTGTGCCAGACCCTGTACTGGCAAACTGACACAAGAATCAGGTTTGGGATCATCTCAGATAAAGTTTCTTTGGAGATCCCTCCAACTGAACAGCTGATCTCAGAACCCCAACCATTAAGAGACTATGTCAGCCAGTGGATTCTGAATAGGTTTCATCATGATTGGAACGGCGAGATTGGTAGCAATTCAGAACTGTTGAACTATCAAAACTGCTTGAGCAGGACCCTCGGAGTGTGCCTCACATCGGGGACCTGGGATGGGTGGGAGGCTGGGAGGGTCTTTTCCCTTTGTTTCTCCCCTGGATACAGGGAAAAAATGTTAGTGTGGAAATAATGGTATTACCCACTTTCCTGTAGTCCTTGACCCTTTGTACCCTAATCAACTAAGTAAGATTATATAAAAAATAAATAAATTTAAAAAAAAGATTCCCACATTTGCTATGGCAGCAGAGCACGTATCAGTTTAGTTTCATGCTGAGAATAACTATAGAGGGAGTACAAACACCAGGTCTTTAATGTAATCACAGAGAAGTGAGCCTGAAACCGTGTGCCATCATTTCCCTTAAGCATATACTGATTCCCCCATTGCATGGGGGGGGGGGGAGGAGAATAGTGTAGGTAAGAGGGCTCAGTAGCAACATGGGCTGCTATGACCAAACTAGAATTCAGGTCCCATCAATCATTCACTTCAAATCTGAGAGGATGTATTTTCCAGGAGAAAGAGGTGGGGGAAAGTTAGAACTTTCCAAGCTGATGTTGAGCCTCAACAACTAAGTCCTGAGAGGACCAAGTATCCATAAATCTCTTCAACTCCCTACTGGAGGAAGAGTGTTCTATAGTCAAGATCACATCATCAATAGCTTCTAGAGTCCATTGACTGAAATGGCAGCTGCCTGTCACATGCAACTATTTCACTTGAATGAAAACAGGTGGAAATGAGCCAGGCCTTGGCCTGTTGGTTAAAACCTTCTGTCTCACTTCACAATACCTTGGCTGAATCGCCAGTTCCAGCTATTGACTCCAGCTTCCTGATGAGACAGCAGTGATGGCTCAAATGACAATGCTCCTGTCACCTATGTTTAAGACCAATTTTGAGTTCCCAGTTCATGGCTTTGGCCTGCCCAGTATTTGGAAAATACTATTGAGGATGGGATCTCTCTCTCTCTCTCTGTCTCTTTCTTTTCCTCCTTCATCCTTTTGCCTTCCCTCCATCCCTCTGTGTGCATCTCTCTCTCTACAATAAACATTTCTTAAAATTGGAAACTATCAGGGCCCAGTGTGATGGCTCAGTTGTCTATTCCTTCACTTTCAAACATCATCATCCCATGTGGGTGCCGACCTGTGTCCCAGCTATGCCAATATGTCACTTCTCTTCCAGTTCCATGTTTATGGCCTGGGAAAGCAGCAAATGATGGCCCAAAGCCTTGAGACCTTGCATTTACATGGGCGATCTGGAGGAGGCTCTTGGCTCTGCACTGTTTCAGTTCCAGCCATCCCAGCCATTTGGGGAATGAACCAGTAGATGGAAGATCTCTCTCTCTCCTTCTCTTTGTAAATCTGCCTTTTCAATAAAAAAAATAAAATAATATTTTGAAAATTGGAGAGAGTAAAATAAGCTAACAATTCAGTTCCACTCTCAAACACTTATGGGTTACAAGTGGCAAATCATTACCATATTGGATGCTGTAGACATAGACATTTTCTATCAAGGCAGAAAAATTGGTGGAGTGCCTTACTCCGAAGTCTGTTAATTTTTCTTGGAGATCATTTATTTAGCCCAAGAATATAGGTCCTACAGGACCACATTGGGGCAGAAACCTAGGCAACCATCTTTATTGTGGATTCTATGGGACAAGGAGGGCATGACACTATAGTCAATTGAGGATTGGCCAGTAGGAATAATTCCAGTGGTCTGTGTAGTATGAAGGCTGTAGTTGGTTACCTAGCACTTAACTCTGAGTATTTTCAGCACTGTAATGTTTTATACCAGAGTGTAAGATCCAATAGAGGAAGTACTGTAGCAAGTGGTTAATTTGTTAATTTGTATCTGAAAAGTGTTATCCCAAGCAAGTCATGCCATCTCTAAGACTTGAGAGACAGTCCTTCCCTAGTCAGTATGACATTCAGATCTCAGCCCGTCAGAAAAGACAATACACTTAGAACAAGTGCATAAAGTTCTGTCACTACAGTCAAATTACTCAGCAGTTCCATTTCTTGTAACAGTTTCCTTTTGTGATTCTTTCCTACTTCTCCGGTGTCCTCTTTTGGCCCATGAAAGAATTCACCTTTTCCTCATGGTTGACTTGTCTACATTCTATGAATTTTATTTCAATGGAATTACAAAAGATGTTTTTCTAATCTTCTTGAACTCATTACAGATATGTTGAAACTTCATGCTGTGCATGCCAGTATTCCATTCCTTGCTTATTGCCATGTAATACACCACAATACATCAAGCAAAAAGCTAGAGTTTATTTCTCTATTTACCTGTTGACACACATGTCAGTTGTTTCCAGTTTGGGGCTATACAAATTCCATAGAATTTTGTAAACAACTGTTTGTGAGGATTCATGGAGACAATTTCTTGGGCAAACATCCAGGAATGAAATGTTAGGGTAAACTTTCAATTTTTTTTTCTATTAAAAAGGCAAAACTCCACAAAGAACAAGAGATACAAAGAAAGATCATCCATGTTCTGGTTCTGACCCTAAGGGACCAAAGTAACCAGAGCTGAGCTGATCCAAAGTCAAGAGGCAGGAGCTTCTTCCAGGTTGTCCATGCCGGTGCAGGGTCCCAAGGTTTTGGGTCATTTTTTGCTGTTTTCCCAGGCTACAAGCATGGGGCTGGATAAAAAGTGGAGCAGCCGGGACACAAATCTGCATCTATAAGGGATTCAGACACTTGCAAGCCGAGAATTAGCCAACTGAGCCATGTGCTGGCCTCTCTCTGTTGTTTTAAGAGTATCTGTATAAGTTTAAACTTCTGCCAGCAAGGCATGAGTATGTCAATTGCTCCACATTTGCATTGATACTTAATATTCTCAATCTTTTTTCATTTTAGGCATTCTAGCAAGGAATAAGGATATTTCATTGTAGTTTTGAGTTTTCATTGTAGTCATAACTAACAACATGAAACATCTACTGATAAAGATTCTTCAGAAAATCAGGAACAGGAATTTCTACTAGAAAAGGATATCAGATTTTTGCAAGTGCTTTTTTTCCCTGTATTTATAAATATACAGTTTTCCCTTTCATTCTATTCATTTTAAATATAAAGCTAACCTTGTGTTCTTGGGCTAAATCTCACTGTATCACTATGACTGTCCATGCCATCAATCATATTTACCAATATTAAAACTATAAATAGGTTCAGGAAGGATAATCTGCTACAGATATTCCTTATAATTTCTTCTTTTTTTTTAGATTTATTTTATTTTTATTACAAAGTCAGATATACTGAGAGGAGGAGAGATAGAGAGGAAGTGGAGCTGCCGGGATTAGAACCAGCGGCCATATGGGATCAAGGCGAGGACCTTAGCCACTAGGCCACACTGCCAAGCCCATTCCTTATAATTTCTTTGGCTTGTTTTCTTTCTTGATAATGCTAGATAATTTAGGGTCTCCTAAAATGATGTGTTACAAATTAACTTCATTTTTATTTTCTGTGTTTACATAAAATCAGTACTTTTTGTTTATCTGTTTTTAAGATACGATTTATTTGAAGGCTGAGAAAGAAAATATCAAAATTCGCTCCACTAGTTCACTCCTCCAAAGATGGCTGCAACAGCTAATTCTGAGCCAAGCCAAAGCCAGAAGCCAAGAATTCCTCCCTGATCATCTACATGGGTTATGGGGACTGGCATTGCTGAAACAGTAGGTTAAGCCATCACTTGCAATGCCAGCATTCCATATTGGATTGCCAATTCTAGTCCTAACAATTCTGCTCCTGATTCATAACTTTCAACTTATGTTCACCAGAGCAGATACATCTGCAAAACACATATCAACAGATGGGAAGTAAATGACAGAGTAACAATAGGAAAACCTTCAATATTTTTTCCCAATGAATGGAAAGACCATCCAGACAAAAAGTTAATAAGAAAATTGTAGATTGCAGCAACACTATAAACCAAATGGATTGTCAATAGAGCATTGTACCTTCAAACAGCAAAAAGCAAACTTGTCTCAAGTATACAAGAAGCATTTCAAAGCATAGATCACATATTATGTCACGAAATAAGTTTTGATAAATTAACTAAGATTGCAAGCATATCAAGTTTCATTTCTGACCACAATAGAATGAAATAGAAGTCAATTTTAAAAAGCAGAAAGAGGAAACTTGAGAAATATATTTACATTATATAATAAGCACTTGAACAACCACTGAAAGAAATGCAAAAGGAAGTAATAAAACATCTCAAGATAAATGGAATAAAATTAAAACATGCCAAAACTTAAACAACATAGTACAAGAAATGCTGAAGGAAATGTATCATGATAAATGCTTACATTAAAAAAGAAAAAAGGTCTTGTTTTATGGTTTTTCATTTAGGAGGTATATAGTAATTGTATAATAAAGACTATCGTATTCAGATGTGAGTATGAAGTACAGTATGTATCTCCACTTCCAAAGCAAGAGACTCCCAATGAAACTGTTAAACTTTTCTTGACAATAGGATGCTGAACTCTGTGCCATTGTCCATTCCCACAATGTCAGGATATACTTAGATAGGAGAATGATGGACTTATGACTGTTTATGAAGGACTATACAATTGTAATAACAGGGAGTAAGTCTGTGGGATGGGGAAGGGATTTGTGGAGGGGAGAAGAGAAATTCCAGAGTCTATGGGACTGTATTATAAAATAATAAAATAAATAAATTTTAAAAAAGAAGAAAGGTCTTACAGCAACAGTCTTACTTTATATGTCCAGATTCTGAAAAAACGAAGTCCAAAGTAAAAAGAAGAAAGAATAAAGATTGTGGATATAGAAATGAGACAGAGAATAAAAGAACAAAAAAAGTTTAAAAAAAACTAAGAATTTTTTACAAGATAAATTCAATAAAATGTTACCTAAACTAAGAAAAAATAGGAAAAATTCAAATAAAATTAGGAATGAAAGAGAAAATATCAGAAATGACAGCAAAGAAATAAGAAAGACAATTGTGAACAATTATATGCCAACAAATGGGATCCCAGGGGGAAAATTGTTAAATCCCTAGAAACACACAACCTGTGACAGTGGAATCAAGAGGAAATAGAAACTCTGAAGAAACCAATAAAATATTAGGAGAATGGATTAGTAATCAAAAAGCTCTCAACAAAGAAAGTTCTGGAATAAGTGGCTACACAGATTAATTCTATCAAAGATTAGGAAAAGAATTAACATCAACCTTCAATGGTGCCAAGAAAAACAAAATGGAAAAATAAATATTTCCAACTTTTCATAAAGTTAGTAGCGAAAACAAGACAAAGATATCATCAGAAAAGGATAATATCCCTATTGGATACAAAAACAAAAACCCTCAACAAAATATTAACTGAAGTCCATAATGCAATAAAAGGATCATATATTACAATTACAAGAGGCTGGTTCCTAGAATGCAAAGATGGTTCAACACATGTACAAGCTGATGAATGAGATAGAGCATGTTATTGGAGGAGAGACAAAAAAAAGAATGATTACCCTAACCATTGCAAAGTAACCACTGATATGATTGAACGCCTTCTTGAAAGAAATGCTCTCAACAGAATAAGTGCAGAGGAAACTTAGTTCAAGGTAGTTAAGACTCCTCTGGGAAGTTCACAAGCGGCAGCATTCTCAATGGTGAAGAACTTAAAGCCCTTCCAGTAAGAACAGGAATAAGCAAAGAATATCTGCTCTTGTGGGACACAAAGATTAGTTACTCCTCACTGGGGTATTGAGGATTTCTCTGCACATACCTCCTAAAACTGTTCTGCACTAAACTGTTGACATGTCTTGTTAGAGTTATAAGCCAGTCTAGACTACCCGAAAAAAAAGCCAGGTTCAGCAAAATTATGCTTCAATGCTATAAAATGCTAAATACCACAATGAAAATAGACACGAGACAACTGAATAGTAACCTATAGCCATTTTAAGGTGTATAGAACCCGGTTGTATGTAAACTAAAATTGAAATGTCAATGAAGAAGTCACAGGATGTGGTTAAGAACTTGCATTCTGTTTTTTTCTTTTAACATATTGGTTACTCAATACCATGTCAATTAATTCCATAACATTATAAATTGTTGCTGATGTTATGTTGGGGCTTTTAATTGAATGGGGGATGATACTCTGCCGGCTCTACCCTCAGACCAGAGATGGTCTCCCCAAGAAGCCGTTGAACTTTTCTAGACAATAAGATGCTGGACTCTATGCTTGGCAAATGCTTGCAATGAATGAATCTCAACTGAACTTGAACTGTGGTAATGCAACAAGGTGGAGGAATCCACCATGGGGGGAGGTTTTGGGGAGGGGTGGGGGGAATCCCAGTACCTATAAAACTGTGTCACATAATGCAATGTAATTAATTTTAAAAAAAGAATATCTGCTCTTGCCACTTCTGCTCAATATAATACTGAAATTTCCATCAAGAGTAGCTAGACATGATGATAAATAAATCCATCTAAACAGGAAAGGGAGAAATAAAACCCTATTTGCAGAGGACATGATCATATTTGTAGGAAATTTCCAGGACAGTAAGACAAAACTCATCTTAATTAACAAGTGAACTCAATAAAGTGGATCATGGAGCAAAAAACACAAAAATCAGTCATATTTCTTTATACTGACTTTTCTGGAAAGCAATTTAAGAAGATAGTCCTATGAGGGAATCATCAAAAATGGATGTGCTTCCCTTTCTCATTTCTACTTTGGGAGCTCAACTTGCGTTTACATTAAACTGCTAGAAATCATTCCAGAGCTTAGGGAAGGATGCTTTGTGGTTTTCTCTTCTCATTTTTTTTCTCTGAGAATCACTTTAGATATTTTCATCGCATACACAAAATTTTCCCTGATTCCCATAGGGTCCCTGGTTGCCAAAAACACATTAACAGAAAAAACATACCGATTTGTCTAGTAAGTTTTATGTGACACCAAAGCTTTCAGAATTAAAGACCGCAAGGCATAGGGAACTCCAGTATTCCTGTGTTAAGTTTAATCAAGAAGTAGACAATCGTGGAGAAGTGTAGTTAGAAAAATGGGCTATGATCTAACAGGGAACTTGGCAAGGCTGCTTGGCTCAAACTCTTCTGTGTGTCTTTGTGATGCTCTTTTCTTACAGTAAAGGGCACTCATCTCTTTATTCTTAAACTCTGTTCTAAGATAGACTGTGTGGAAGCAGTTTGATCCTCTAGATGTGTGCTTTAAATTCTTTTAGTTTGGAACACCTTTACCTAGAGCCAATTTTACCAGGATCAAGTTTATAGCCTTCCAATTACTTCACTCCAAATCCCTTGCATTGTATGGTCTCTTCCTCCATTGAACAAAACATACATTAGTGCTGGTCCAGTTCATATTCTGAGCATTGGTTGCTCCAATCCTCTAACGAAACCAACCCCAGATCCTTCTCTCTCTCTCTCTCTCTCTCTCTCTCTCTCTCTCTCTCTCTCTCTCTCTCTTTCTCTCTGTGTGTGTGTGTGTGTCTTTCCCTCTAACAAGAACTCTAATGGATATACTGGTGAGGTATTGGAGAACTAAAGGAAGGACAAACTTTGGAGGGGAAATAGACTGGAAGAGATACTACTACAGATTGCAGGATGGTGAAGAACTTCTTTGGGTTTCTCAAGTCAGAAGTAATCCACAGGGGCCTTCTTGTAGGGCTTGTGGGCAAGCTGAAGATTACAGGACTTGTACACAGAGAGCAATCATATGATGCTGTGGGCAGGAAGTGTGTAGCATGGTGGCCACATTGGGAGGGTCATGTGACACAAATGTGTAAGACATAAATGAGCTGAGTGAAGTTTATGGGCAGGCAGAATTGATCATACAGCGTTTGTTTGGGTGTTGGCCCCAGTAGCTGAATGGGTCTACCTCTACAGAAAAGTAGACACTTGACTGTAAGGTCTGTGTCAACATGCTGGTGGTGGTAACCCAAGGGAATCTCCAGAGACAACACACAATGGTCAGGTGCTGCAGAAAGCCTCACCCTGTCTTGGAAGAAGACCATGCGGGAGGGCAGTGGAGAGAAGAGTGTTCCCTGGAGAAGCCTGCTGAGCAAACTACAGGAGACCCAGAAGAAAATAGTCCCTCCCGTAGCTTCCTGTAACTTTCTACCAAAGCTGCACGTGGAGCTGGCACAGGGGGATGCTGTCTGTGCCCAAACCATTTTCACAGAACAGGCAGCAAAGTGAAACTGGAGTTGTCAATATGTGGGTAACAGCCAAAGTAAGTTAATGATAGTACGACACTTAGAGGGAGTGTGACAACAGCTCACATACAGTATGATCTTAGTCCAAGTAGTGGTAACTTTTACAGTAGATTCTTATATGTTAAGGGTGCATATGTAATTTTCAGGAAAAACATGAAAATAATCTTAAAATTTTGTTACTGAAAAAACTAATAGAAAAATAGAAACACGGAATAAAATTGATAACTGACAGAAATGGCAACAAAGGGAAGAAAACAGATCAAAGAAAAGTTGAGATACATTGATAATAATCCTGTAAAATAATGGTTTTCCCTTCTCCATTTTAAGGTCAACAAAATGGACACTTGGAGTTTTTATTAGTTTCGTTCTAATACATTAATTTCTCCTATTTCTTTAAAAGTTGACATAAAAATGATGAGTTGGTTAAATTTCTAATGTTGAACGAGAAGGTACCCATAGTTTTGTCACCTAAGTACATCTATGTTAATTTGAAGATTGGTTTATGGAAACTTTTGAGATGCAAGCACACTACGATGATAACACATACCACCTTAGTTATGAGTTTCCTACATATCATAAAGCTTAATTCACATACACAAATTCCTATTTTCTATGAAGGGATGTGTGTGTGTTAGAGAGAGAGAGAGAGAGAGACACAATATGGTCATTATACATGCAGTACTATTATTTTTTAGCTTAACCTTCTAGGAACAAATCAGTTGAAGACCAATGTGGCATTAAAACCAGTCTCAGTTCATGATGGAGTATTCTGCAATAGTATTCTGCAATAGTTTCTACTGACAAGTCTTTGAGTTTTTACTAGTGAAACATTTTAATATTGTATTTATACTACAATGTTTTATTTAATTCAGTGTGTATAGATATATTTTACTTAATTTATATATGTATACACAATGGTAACATTCCCAAAGGCAATCAACATAAAAATTCTTCAGATGTTTTATATTTTTTGTTTTGTATTGTCTCTGAAGTCTAGCATACATTTCACACTTACAGCACATTTTGGATTTGTGCTTGTCACATTCACCAGATAGCCACATTAGGTAGTGGCTTCTCTGCTTGATAATACAGACATAGTTCTAAAAGATCTGTTATCTGAACTAGCTACCTGTTTGCTCCATTATATAATAAAACACAGCATGAGGATAACTGACGTAGCATGTCTTGTGAGGTTGTGATCTCTCACTTCCAATGCTAGAACTAACAGTTGTTTTGCTTTCCTGCCATGTTTGGGCATTTTGTTTTATTTCATATGGTTTATTTCACAACATACACTTTCTCTTTTGGTATTTAGGAAGGTTTGAAACTCATGGCAGTTTAACAGTATGTGAATTTCTTCCAAGGCTTGTGAAGCAGCTACAAGGTGATGTCACCATAGATATGAGAGCAGGTGTAGGTGCACGTGACAGGCTGAGCAGCATCCTAGGAGGCAGCCCAGGCAGGACCAGGGAGTCATGTCCATTCTGAGCTCACACTGTGTTGGGACTATAGACATCAGAAAGAGCAAATTTGGCTTTATATAAAAAAAAGTAACTTTCGGACAAACCAGATTACTTGTAGGCCCCCCCGCAGATGACAGGTACTAGTTAGGAAATTCAGATCATCTTTGAGCTACCCTACAATCCAGGGTGTATATTTTATTTGCTGAAGCGATTTCTCAATGCTAACAAATTCCAAGTATTAGGGGAAAACCACACTCTGACGTTTAAGTCAATACCATTGATCTCAGAAATTCATCTGTTACACAAACAGCTTTTACACTTCATGGAAATTTCCTATCAAACAAACACATTACCTGGTTAAAGGGATTTAAAAGCAACCAACCGTTACCATCCCTTCATGTTTGTGTGAGATACTTCTATAGAAAATCTGGATTTATCTTCTGTAAGTTTAAATCCAGGTTCAGATGAAGTTCAAGAGAATCAAATTATGTAAACAAGCTACAAAATAATTTGATTACTCCATGTCCTGCCCACGATATACACTTATCAACATGAGACCAGCCCAAGGTTGAATAGGGTAAACTCATCAAGTTTGAAAAGACTTTGTACATACATGCCTATCAGCTGCAGCATGCATTGTGAATGTATCTATGATCATAATATCGTTGCATAGCAGAGTCAGCCTGATGGAAAATTATTTGTATTTGTTGTGTCATAAAAAGCATGGTAGTTCCAAAGATCCAGGGTAACAATACAGTGCAACACAGAGGTTGGTCAGAAAGCCACACATCAAGTCTGAGAATGCACAATAGTGTCAGGATGAAGGATGAGAGGATGATTCATTTATTCAGCACCCTTGGCACTAATCAGGGTTACACATTTGCCCTTTACTTTCTAAAAGCCAATTAGAAAAGGAAACAGGACCAGTTACAGAATTCAGGGCTCCTTGGAAGGAAATTAAATCACTTAGGAGAAAGCACAACATATCCTGATAGACTGAAAAGTTATAGTTTCTTGACTGTCTTGATGAAATAGACAGTGAGTATATAAGGAGTAGCAGTATTTCCTAACCAATATATGTATGCTGGAAAAGTGTTTTAAGTTCCAGACACAAATGCATCCAAAAGAGTCAAAAAAAAGTCAAGAAAAAGAATTTTAATATAGTAAAAATTCATAAGCTTGTTGATTCTAATTTGATTACCTTCATAATATTTTGTCTCTGCTCTTTTTCAACTTAATATTTTGCTTATTTTTTCAAGATAACATTTTTTAAATTAACTTTATCATGAAAGGCTTAATGCTCCACTAAAGAGAGAGTTCAACAAACAAAGTTCAGCAGGAAAATATGGCCATAAAAAGTAATTAAATGAAAGGATATTCAACTTTATTCTTAAATTTTGGTAGCACTTACTACAAACTAACAGGTCAAACCACCAACTGAGCTTTCTTTTTCTTTGCTTTTTTTTTTTTTTTTTTGGTGGCTTGAGCAGCTATTTTGGCATAGACATGTAGCATGTCTATGAGATGGATTCAGATAAACAGAGTCCAGTTCTTATTCAGCCACAAGTTAAATCTGCTTAAGTGGAAAGGGCCTTGGAATTTCTGGTTGCAACTTTGTCATCTGTGAAGTAAGGGGAAGCTGATTTCTAAGATTCCTTCCAGATCATCATTTCTATATTTCTAAGAAAAAAATCATGTGATTTACTGCAAAGTTGAGAGTCAACAACAAGAATAAATCACCTTTCACTATCACCGTCTGCAAAGTCATTTTGAAACAAAATGGGGAAAAGTGTTGTCTCAAGAATAAAACAGAAACTCTCCCCATAGCTTGCTGGGTAAAACACAAGTATATTTAAGGCTCTTGAATACCTGTAATTTATAAATAGTTGCACCCACCTCAGCAACAAGGATGAATAGGTGTTACTGGCATCGACAGACTTGTCACCAAGAATTTTTAAAGTTGTAAGTGGGGATTTCCAATTCTTTAGCTTCTACTTTAGCTCACCAGGGTTTGGGACAGAACTTACAATATAGTCTCTATGAAGAATTAACTAACATTTTCTAAGCACAAATGGTGTAAATTCTATTATGTATTATGGTGAAAAATATAAGCACATGCAAGGCAACAGAGGAATCCGAGATGTTATGTACCTCACTTATGTCACTTGTCACTAGTAGGATATTTACAAAAGATTTTTGTTAAATACCTCATTTAGTTTGGCGCTATGCTTTTAAATTGTTGTTAAATAATAACTACATCTCAAAAATTATAGCTAGTGCTAAATCAATGATCTGATAATTTCGTTTGTATTTTTTTTTTAATTGACAAAGGATAAGGCCAAGGAAGGTCAGGTATTTGAATGAAATCAGTCTGAGTTCCTTGTATTTCCAGTCCTACCAAGTCCATTGTGTTACATTATTACATTCTGACTATGCGATAATTCATTGTTTAGTTGGCTAAATATTTGAAATAGAAGCAATCATTTAAAATTTTATTTTTATTTTTGATTATGTTTACATTATTGATGAGGTAGGAAGGATTGAGGGTTAGGGAAAAGTGTGACATTGTTTCCAAATTTTTCACTTTTTCCTCCTTTATGGGGTAAGTGGGGAGAGAAGAGAAGCCATACCCCACCTGCCAACAGCCCCCATACTTGGAAATGGGGAACAGCCACCCGATATCAACCCAGGGTGCTGATGTGGAACACGCTTCAAGGTTCTGTCCAAGTGGTTCTGATAGTTCTAAAGTGCAATCTATCTCACTGAATGAAGGATGAGGGAACCCTTCTAATGTCCCTCAGCTGGCACAATTGACCCTATAGTCTTCATACACCCCAACTTTTCTGTCCTTGTTTGGCTGGGGCAATTGTCCAAATTTACTCTGTTCTCCATCCTATGTCATGGCAACAGATGTTCTCTGCAGTCTCCAATGGGCCACCACAACCTCCATGTGCATCTTGGCTTGCCACTCACTGTTCCCTCTCCACCAAGGATGACAAGCCCTCGCAGTTGGCCCTAAGGACCCAGACCAGGTGACCTGGGCCCCACCAGATACCCTATTTTCATGGCTCATGGACCCAACACCCACCATGCCTGTGGGTTTAAGGACCTAAGTCAGTTGATTCGGGCCTTGCTGGACCCCCTGCCTCTGGGGCTCATGGACCATGCACGCACCATGCTTAGACTGGCATGGCTTGCCTCATCTTGGCATCCAACAGCAGGTACTTCAACCTGACTGTCCAGCCTGCTCCCAATTTTAGCTCCTGCTTGTGGGTGCTGCAGCCCACCCCACTCTACCTAGCTCCCAGTCCTGGTCCTAATGTGCCCCAGCTGATGTTGCAGCTCAACCTGACCCAACCTACATCCCATCCTGGTTCTCAGACCTGCCAGTGGATGTTATGCACTGGCCCAACCTGGCCCACCCCCAGACCTGATCCACATGCATGCCAGCAGACAATGTAACCTGGCATACATGTGGGCTGCTCCTTGCCTTGTTTCTTGTGCTCACCTGCAGAGACTGCATCCTGACAAAGGAGTTCCCCAAATTTCCAGGCTATGACAACTTGTCTTCTTTGGTCAATACTTTTTTGTTTTTTGTTTTTTGCTCCTAACCCTTTTTTACATATAGATTTTAGATATTTCTAGTAAATGCCATAATTTTCAAAGTTTCTATTACTTACTTGAAAGGCAAAGAAAGTAAAGGAAAGGAGAGAAACTTCTGTCTGCTGATCAACTCCCCAAATGCCTAAAACAGACAGAGTTGGGCCAGGTGGAAGCCTGGAGCTTCATCGGAGTCTCCCCAGTGGGTGGCAGGACTAATAGCAGGAAGCTGCATAAGCAGCAGAGGAGGGAGCTGATCCCAGCTCTCTGATAAGGTTTTTATATGTTTATATGTATTTCTATACTTTCCATTTCCCATTTTTGTCTAGATTTTTCTTTTCTTTGGGTTTTCTGTTGGGTTAACAATTTTTCCCTTTCAAATACTTGGAAGTTATAATTTTTAATGACCACTTTGATATTTTAATAATATTTTACCGAGATACAATCACACACCATAAAAATTACCCACTTACAGTTTATAAGCCAATGACTTTGTGCATCTCTGCAGAGTTGTGCAATCATCCCAACAATCTTGTTTTAGCTGACTTCTATCACATCAGTAAGAAGTTGTGTACCCATTGCAGTCACACCCACCATTCTGGGGTGTCTTCCCATTCAATCATGTCACCTTAAATTTGCTTCAATGTAATTTGTTAAAATTTTTATTCTGTTTAAGAGCAAGAAATATCTTCCATCAACTCTTTCACTGCCCAAAGGCCTACAATGGCCAGTGTTGAGGCAGGCTGAAACTGGGCACCAAGAGTTTGGTTCTCCCATGTGAGCAGGAGCAATCCAACGCTTGAGCTCTCACCTGTTGCCTACCAAGGTGTATATTAGCAACAAGCTCAAATCAGGAGTGGAGCCAGTATGCAAACATAGGCACTTTGATATGAGATGTGGTCATCTGTCTCATGTGTCCTTTCATTGCTTAGCATACAATTGTCCCTGATGGTTTTTTTACAACACTTTCTAAAATATTTCTTCCTTATCTACTTTCTGATTTTTGGTCTTTGGATCTCTGCAATTGGATCAGCTGTTAGAAAAAAAAATGGAAAACATGACAGTTGATTCATTATTGAGTCATCTGACTCCAGGTGCAAATCTTACATGTAGTCTCTTACACCTGACAGCTGACAATTTCAAACATAATGGCAGCATATTTCAGTGAGGTTGTTTGGTAACAGTGAGGCTCTGCTGATCTCCTCTCACTTTTTACATTTGTGTCAGAAGACAGTAGACTTTCTGTACACATCCTCTTCTTCCTACTCTACTTTTTCCTATTACTAATGTGCATTAATGAAGTAAATTTCTTGTAACAGGTGAATCTGTATTGAAGATTAACCAAAGTCTGAAGTTTATAGTGCTACATTTCCATAGTATAGTGCTATGGGTTTGGTTTAATTCAAAATGTCATGTTGTCCATCAAGATGGCATCTCATGCAATAGGCAAAATACTTTAAACCTCCATCCTTGAACTTCTGAAAAACACTGATCTTTTCTCTATCTCAGCAATGTCAGATATATACTACGTAGCCTTTTAAAACTGGCTTCTTTCACTCAGCAACATGTACTTAGACATTAAGGTGTCCCAACAATTGTCTTACTCTATTTTGTGCTGCTATAACAAAATAGCACAGGTGGAGTAATTCTTGAAGAATAGAAATGTGTTTCTTCACAGTTCTAGAGGCTGGGACACTCATGGCTGAGGCAGCATTTGGCTAAGGGTATACTTCCCAAGCCATCCCAGGGCAGGAACTGAAAAGCAGAGAGAGATTATGTGAAAGGAAGGGAAGTTGAACTTAATGCTTCTATGAGGAACCTACTCCTTGGACAAGAGCATGAATCCATGCATGAGGCAAGTCCCTCATTGATTGATGCTTCAGCTGCTTCCAGATTGGAGAAATTGTGAACGAAGCTGCTGTGAATATTCGTGTGCAGGTTTTAGTGATTTAACTTTCAACTCATTTGATAAGTACCATGGAGGGTGTTTGCTGAACCATATGGTAAGAAACTGCCCATCTGTCTTTCAACATGGCTATACCATTCAGCTTGTCCACCAGTAATAGGAGATAGAGTCCCTATTGTATCATATTGTTATGAAGCATTTAATGTTACCAGGATTTGGAGATACTGATCATTTAATAGATCTGTACCAATAAGGTCTTAGCTTGCAGTTGTGTAAGAACAGAATGTTTAACATCTTTGCTTAAACTCATTTGACACCATCCATCTTCTGTGTAGTCAGTTTGACCCTTTTCCCATTTTTTTCAACTCAGTTAAATTCATTTGTGTTGATTTTAAGAGTTCTTCCTATGTACTTTTTGGGGCAAATGTTGCTTATAAATCAGTCAACTCTGTTCCAAATAGACCCCTACATCAGAGTGCACTCAGAGGTCATCCACTGAAGCGTTCTGCAAAGGCAGCAGTACTCTTGTTAGCTCTCTCCCTAGCTCTGCTGTCACATGTCTAACTTGTCTACCATATCACCTGTTGCTATGGTAGAACTGCCAGCATTCTCATAACATTAACCACTAGTATTTCTAATGTGTTGGACAACACACTTTGGATCGGAGTTTCCCAGGCTCTTGCAAATAAAATCAGTTCCCGTAGGGAAAGGCCCATACCCTGAAAGAAAGCCTTTCAAGTTTTTCTTGAATTGAGTGTAGACAGTGGCAAACTTCTCTTGGCATGGCACCTCAACTCCAGCAGAGGCATTCCAGGGAAGCTTCTGTGGTCCCTGGTCATCTCTGTTAGCTTCTTTGGAGGAATCTCTCTACCCTTAGCGATGAGCTGAGACAAGACAGCCCATGTCCTATGCTCTTAGCCACAGCAGAGCACCACTTCTGCCTAACAAGCAGGGAATAGCACCAGAACTATTGGCAAGGTTGGTTTAGAATGGATTTCAGTAAGCAAGAGCCTTGAGGTGAAATAGTGAAATGACCAAGTGACCTTTCTCTCTCATGGGAAAACTATTGACCCACCTTAGGAGACAGAGTACAACTGATGGACCCCAGTCTTCCTGGTTATATCATACAGAGTGAAACTTTCAACATATCAAATTGGAGGGGGGAGGGCTTACGTTTCAAGAGCTATAGATTCTTAGGGCTGGCTTGTGGCACGGTGGGTAAAGCCACTGTCTATAATGCCAACATCCCATATTGGTGTTGCTCCATTTCCAATCCAGCTCCTGCTAATGGCCTGAGAAAATCAGCAAGATGTCACCCAAATGCTTGAGTCCTTGCACCCAAATGGAACACCAGGAAGAGCCTCCTGGACCCTGGTTTTGGCCTGACTCAAGCAGCCTTTGTCGCCATCTGGAGAGTGATTCAGCAGAAGGACAATTTCTCTGTCTCTCCCCCTCCTCTCTCTAACTCTAACTTTCAAACAAATATTTTTTAAAGCTATAGACTCTTCAGTTAATACTAAGATTGACATTTCTTTGGATTGATGTTTCTGCATCTGTTGTGTATGTGCTTAGAAAAATGTATTGATACTTTAAATGGTTCCTTTTTAATCAGTTCTCACAAGTTATGATCAATTCCCAGGAGAGTGGATTCACACTGCCTCCTATTCCATTGTTTCTGAAATGCTTCCCTTATTATTTTCATGTAAGTAACTATCTACAAGAAAACATATATTTAAGGACATAAAATGTTCATAACTTAGATCTCTAAGCACGAGCAAACATTCTCAAGTATGTGCTGTATTTTTAAAAATTTTTAACATCACATGTTAATTGATAGAGTATAAGAATATTTCAGTTATAAACTACTAAGTTTCAACTTAACTCAGTTTTTCCCTCTTAAGGAGCATGAGCCTGCTTACTGAGCTATACTTCCTAGTCAAATTCTAGACACTTACTCAAATCACATTTACTGCTTGCACCTTCATATGCCACTTGGGGTTTCATCATGTGAAATAATTCATATGATAAAAGCTAAAGCTTGTGCTTTTTATACATTTTTTCCATTGCTATACTATGTCTTCTCTAAGTGTCTCTAAAATAGGTGATAAGGACTGAAATCATGTCTTTGTCAACTAATTAAATCTATAACTGACCAAAAAAAAAAGTGAAATGAAAGAGTGACTAATTGCTTTGTTTCACTTCCATTCTGTGGTCAGGGCAGAAGAGACCCTGGCTGGCAGCTTGAGGAAAAGGATAAAATAGGAGCAAGTCAACAGCATGAGGTGCCAACTCAGGGCGAAATCAAGGCATGAGCCAGAAGCCTGACTCCTAGACAGAGAGAACTCTGGCAAGTGTTCCATGTGAAGATAGCCCATGGTCAGTGTTCCTGAACTAAAACATCAGCACATTTATTAATCTATAATAAATGATAGCTGAAGGAGGAAATAGGGAGAAAGTTTCGATTATTGTAAAATGAGTATGCACAGGAGCTCTGTTGAGCAGTGTTAACCATATTGTTAGCCTTATTGTATCATCCATTGAAAAGCATTTGAAGAGGGTAAATCTCATGCCATCTGTTCAAACGGAAATAAATTCATTGTTTTTTTGAGACTGAAATGTTTGGGCAGGCATGTGGAATAGAAGGTAAGATGCATCTAAGGTTATTGCATCCATTTTGAACAGCCTGGTCGGAATTCTGACTTTATTCCCAATTGAAACTTCCTGCTAAGGCATACTCCAGAAGGCAGTGGTGAGAGCTCAGATACTTAAACCCTCACCATCTGGGTGGGAGACCTGAATTAGCTTCAACCTGTCCCAGCACTGTCTGTCACAGGCATTTAGGTAGTGAATCAACAGATGAGAGATTTGCTTGTCACTCCACATTTCTACCTTTAAAAAAAGAGAGATCTGTTTTGAAAGTTTGAGAGAGAGAGTATGGGTAAGAGTAAGAATAAGAGTAAGAAACAGAGAGAGAGAGAGAGAATCTTCCACCCACTGATTACTCCTCAGATGCCCACCACGGCTAGGGTTGGACCAGGCCAAAGCCAGAAGCCTCATCTAGGTCTTCCATGTGGCCCAGCTTCCACTGCTTTTCCAGGTCATTGACAGATAAAGCATCAGAAGTGGAGCAGCCAGGACCTGAACCACAATCTGTAATGGATGCCAGGATTAGAGGCATGGCCTTGCCGGCTACCTCACAGTTCTGGTCCTATCTTTCTGCCTTCCAATTAAGTCATTAAAAAGAAAAAAATGAAGTGATGATGGGGCTTACGGAAATAAATTTATACTCACTGGTCAGTAAAAGAGTCCTTCTAAGAGTCAGAAAACATCTATAGGAAAACGTGTAAATGTGGTTAACTTTGAGTACAGATTTCTGTGATACTCATTCACATGCTAAAGTCACTTAATCTAGTAAATATGGCACCTCAGAAGTGAGAACAGACATAGCAGGAAGTGCCTTAGAACTTTAAGCAAAAAGCTTATTGGATTGGGTGGCTAAGGACAATAAAGCAAGGAAATTAGTGAAGAACTAATGAAGCAAAGGTTGTGGAGCCTCCCAGTGCTCACAGTGTTAGGAGCCTCAGATACCTTGGAAAAGCTGGCTAAGTAAATTACGTAGATTTTTTTTAATACCCTGAAGATAGCTTGAAGTTGAATAAAGTGATAATTGGAGTTGGTGGTTTTGTATATACACTGTGTACCTCCTCTGGTTCCCTCAGTGACCTGTTTCTATAGAATCCTTTTCTCTATAGTTCACCAGTGAATTTATTGGTGTTCTTGCCCAACTCACAGGGTTGGCTTGAGTCAGACGTTAAACACAGGGCCTGGCTGGTCCTCACTGCCCATACACTAAGCTGATTTTTGCCAAGTCACCTCTCTGGCTTCCTAAAGTCAGACAATGTAACACAGGAGTGTAGGAAAATTAACTCTCCATGGAACAAATATGGACTAATGGGAGGGGGAGGTGAGAACCAGAAGAAGCCAGGTAGACACATTTTCCTTTCTTTGTTCCTTTGGCAACCTTTCTGAGTTGTGACTTTTCCTTGGAATCCTTGCAATAAATTTCTGTATACAAGAATATACCTACCAAATGAACTACTGCCCCCACCTCCCTTTTTTTTTTGCAATTGGTCAAAAAGGTGTGGGTAGTTTAGCAGCCTTTCAAACTATTTATTTACTTATTTATTTGAAATGAGGAATGCTTGATTCAACAAAGAGATCCTCCATCTATTGATTCCCTCTCCAAATGGCTATAAACGGGCAGCTTCGGGCCTGGCCAGAACCAACAACTTCTTCCAGGTCTCTCAGATGAGCAGTAGGGCACCAAGTGCTTGAGCCACCTTTGCTGCCTCCCCAGGTGCATCATCAGGAAGTCACATTGGAAGTAGAGCAACTACTCAAACCAGCACCAGAATTTCGGATATCAGCATTGTAAGTAGTCCTTAACCTACTGCAATGCTAATCTGGTGCCTACATCTATCTTTTAACTTTTATTTCCATGGACATTTTGAAATATCCTCATACCAGCGTCTTGAGAATTTTTTTAATAGCTGACATGTTTGTTAGATTTTCATTGAATTAATTATTTGTTTTTCCATTCACAAAATATTTTGGAGCTTATTAGAGGTTGGACATTCTATATGCTTAGGATAAATTTGGAAATTAAATATCTCTAGAATCCTGATCCAGAAAGTTTACATTCTACAAAAGGGGGGTAGAAAATAAACAATAGATTTAGTTATATAAATTGTATTGGTGAAAGGTTGGAAGACTCTAGAGGGATGGAGATTTGCAATAGTAAGCAAGATGGCCACGATAGGCCTCACTGGTAAAAGATTTGGAAAAATGATGAATGTGCAAGCCCTGTAGAGATGGAAATTCTAAGAGAAAACACGACTGGCTCAGAGGCTGGGGAGCAGGAGCACTGTTCTGTGGAGGCTCAGGAGGCTAGATGAGAATGGCAGATGGGGTCAATGGGGAAGATTAGTCCAGGGGCTGGGGTAGGGAGGTGGTTATGAGCTGTTGCAAGCACTTTGTTATTACTTTAAGGGAGACTGGATTCCTTTACAATTTGGAGTGAAGAAAGGACACAGTATGACTTCCACGTATTATAGGCATGTGTCAAAGAAAGAAAACAGGGGCCACAGGTAAAAGAGGGGTACCGAGACAGAGGACAATGCCAAGTCACTTCTGAAGGTGTTGCCAGTAGACCCATTGAGAGAATGGGTAAGTGGGATGGTAGAGAAACAGAGAGAAGAAATGCCTCCAAAACTCGTGGTTTCAACAAATGGATGGATGGAGTTGCCATTGGTGGAAAGATTGGCAAGATGATGGCCACAGCAGATATCCCAGTGAAGATGGAAATTGAGACGTTTGAGGTTGGATATGACTTTGGGACATTTGAAAATAAATGGGGAGAAGGGTTACGCATGAGTAGGGCGGAAGGCAGCGAACTTTTTCTGTGAGCACAAGGTAGTAAATATTTTAGGTTTTGTGCACCAGATGTCCTTTGTCACAAACACTTAATGAGGTGTGGTCACAGTCAATATGCAAAGGATCAAGCATGGCTGTGTTCCAACAAAGCCTTCTTTACAGAGGTGGGCTGAGTCGAATCTGGTCCTGTGGCTTAAATTCACTAACCCCTCATCTAGAGTTTGAGGGGAGTCTAGATTGAAACACATCAGTACGTAAGCACTTCTAGAGCCTTGGCTAACTTGATGTTAGTACAGATCATTCGCCATTAGGTGTCTGTGCTTTCTCCTTCATTGTAAGCAGTAATTGGAATGCTTGGGTTTGAATGCTGGCTCTGTGTCAGATTCCAGTTTCCTACTAAATACATCTCCTGGCAGGCAGTAAATCAAGTACTTAGGTATCCCTTGTTGGGTCCTGGATGCAACTTGGCACAGCCCTAATCAATACCAATATTTAGAGTATGAACCAATAGATGAAAGGCCTCTGTTTCTCTTTCTCTGTCCCTCAGCATTGCGAATGCATAAAGCAATTAAAAATATCAGCAAAGTCACGTTCCCCTGACCCCGGATACAGGGAAAAAAATGATGATATTAGTGTGGAAACAATGGTATTACCCACTTTGCTGTAGCCCTTGACCCTTTGTACCCTAATCAACTAAGCAAGATTATTAAAAAATAACAATGCACAAATAAAAAAACAAAAAATACGAAATGCCATAGATATCATTAAAAAGTTTTCACCAAACAAAGGAAATTTTTACCCATGAAATGATCCCTTAAAATAATTCTGATTTGAGCCAGAGATGCTTAAGAGATAAGCATGTTACATCAAGTTTTAGGACAAAGAATGATGCAATACCAATGATAAAGAAGGATTCAGTGACAAAGGAGATGAATCAACAGGATATTTTAAAGATCTGACAATGTAAAATGGGATCTTAATTCTGCTTAGTTTAGCAAAGAGAAAGACATTACTGGAAGGAAAAAAAAAAGCTTGTAGACAGGAAAATCATCAAACCTCAAGAACCAGTATTAAAATGACATAGAAATAAGGTGTTGGGAAAACAGAGAAGCAGGGGCGGCTCTTCCTGGTTTAGATTTCCAGTCACAGTGGGGGAGGGACCATCTCAACAACTGTCTTCTCAGAAGAGCATAGGGGCTGTGGTCTTTAATGTAGTTGCTTGATCTTTTTGTCTCACATCATTACCCCTCTAAGAAGTCATTTTAGACTTTATCTGTCTCCTCCCAAGCTCATCTGAAAGGTTTATATCCAGACTTTAGGATGTCCCTTATGTGAAAGGCTACAGCCATCTCAATATATAAGATTTGGCTTCCCAGTCCCTCATTCCCATTACAGGCAATATTACCTCCTTGAGTATGACCACTTTAGATGAAAGGCCATTTCAAATCACATCTACTGCCTCCAAAGCTGTTTTTGAAAATCTCTGGATGCCAGATAGATTAGCACAGCTCGAGAAAACCAAAGGTTGCTTTCTCTTGCTTTTGTTAATATTGTTTTTGTCCTCCCCACAGCCTTCCCTCAAACTAACACCAGCTGTAAAATAGAGAAACATACAGGAGGTCATGGAATATAACATAGTGTGAAAAAATTGCATAGAGTTGAAAGCTTTTTGTATCAGAATACTTTTAAATTCCATTTTCCCATAAACTTTAAAAAAAATCTCCAAAAAATAGATAATAAAACACTACCATCCTAATTTTACAGAAGAATTTGTGAAAACTACTGGGGGAAAAATGGATACCTAAAATGAAAATTTCAGAAGAAACATTCTCATAGCATAATTGGTGAACTGTATGCCACATCTAAGAATCAGACAAAATGCTACTTCCACTTTCTAAAGTTTAATCATGTACCCAATTCTTGTAACAGCCAACCTCAAGGTAAGATATAAAATTATTCTCAGTCTGTTTTGGTGAGATAGTCTGATTGTGACAGCATCTCAATTTCCAGTTCTCAAGCCAATCTTGAACTGGGGCTTAGAGATGTAAAGACCATGCCAGAAAGCAGTGGGGCATGGGTGGGGGGTGGGGAAGGCTTTGCTATCTCTAAAGTACAATGATGTTGACTTCAGTGTCTGTACAGAAGATGAGTGTGAAAGCAAGAATTAGAAGGCAACCTTGCAGCTTCTCCATCATCATTGTCCACCATCGGTCCAGATTGTGTTTGTGGTGGCTGGGGATGCAGGGTACTGGGGGTAGGGACAAGTAAGGGAAGGCAATGTTCCAGGACTGAAGAAGGGGTGGTGACTCACAGGACCTGGGCAAATTCTGAGTGAATTCCGAGAAGGAGAAATGACTAACATTCTGGTCGTGTTTCCACAAAAATAAGTTACTGCTATCACCCTGGTAAGTTCTGATTACTTAATGTTACTCTCCATTCACATCCTGTGGCCAAGTGAAATGTGTCTGTGTATGTTCTAAGATATGTAGCAATATCTGTAGAGACAGCGTTAAGCAGGAAGATTGGTTTTCAATGAAAATCCAAAATGTTGCAGCCTCAGAGATTTTTATCCTAAATGATTCCTTTGAAAACTTAACAGATTCCTCGAGAGTTATTCAAAGAACTAGCTCTGATCCAGAATGAAAGAGGTAGTAAAATGGTAGGAGTATTAGTGAATTCAAATGAAGCTGG
The DNA here is from genome assembly GCF_030435755.1 of Ochotona princeps. Classification (NCBI taxonomy): domain Eukaryota; kingdom Metazoa; phylum Chordata; class Mammalia; order Lagomorpha; family Ochotonidae; genus Ochotona; species Ochotona princeps. The sequence goes on from NC_080851.1 coordinate 34,418,970, forward strand.
AAGAAGCTAGAAAGGATGGACATCAACAGGGAGAAGTTTCCTAAGTAGCTGATTTCTGGTCACCCGTCAGCTGCACTTAGAGTTTATGGTGTTGGAACTCTGGTATAGCCATGCCAGGCATCTGAACATTGCACCCCAGTTCAGTGAAGAGTGAAGAACAGAGCCCAGTTGTCAATCATGGCTTTAAACTCAGCACCATGACTTCATGGCCATTGTTTAGCCTATTTTGAATCTCAGGAGGGGCAGATATCTGATGTTACATTTCCATCAGTTCATTCACTTGAGTCCCCAGCTACACCGCCATTCACATTCTGCTCCTCTCAGCAGATTTCTGACCCCTTACAAGACAGGAAGCAAGCTCCTCACTGCCCTGAAAAATGAGTTACTGCTCAACCTGGCTCCAGTCTAACTGCAGCCTGGATTCTCCATGGCTGTCTGCGCCCTGCTCTGAGCCAAGCACAGTTGGGTTCACACAGGCTGCTCACAGCACAGCACAGCCTGCAGGGCATCCCCTAATCATTTTGCTTAGGAGTCCAGAAGGACTTCACTATGAGAGGTGTTTGTCACACATAGAAATGTCCCCAGATATCCCAGTTGTAATGTATTTATGTGTCATCCTGTACACAGCATGGAGCAATTAGTGAGTTTTGGGGGAAAAAAAAGAGAAAAAATGGAACATAGTAGGCTAAGCCTCTGCCTGCAGCACTGGCATCTCTTATGGGTGTTGGTTCTAGTCCTGGCTGCTCTGTTTCTGATCTGATCCAGTTACCTAATTATGGCCTGAGAAAGCAGCAGAGGATGGCTCAAGGCCTTGGGATCCTGCAGTCACATGGAAATCCTGAAAGAAGTTCCTGGCTTTGGATCAGCTCAGCTCTGGCCACTGTGACCACTGGGGAGTGAACCAGCGAATGGAAGAGGCCTGTCTCTGCCTCTCCTCTCTAGAAGCTTATTTGGAATAAAAATAAAGCTTTAGGAACAAAAAGGACTTGCCCATATTTTAAAAAAATAAAATAAATGAAGCTAAGAATGGAAACTGAAGAAACTATGTTCCCTAATCATCTGAATCTTTCAACTCAAGGAGACAGTGCCTGGGTTCCTAGGCCAAAGCATGAACGCTCTCTCTGAGTCTCCTGTGGTTAATACACACAAAGTATCAAATAAGTGTTGAAATAAATGATGAAGAAATGAATTAGCGAACAACTTCCAGGAAATATACTCATAAAATCTGTCCCGTAAATGTGTCCTCTGAAGCTAGTAACTTTTTTATTTCTTTCCATAAAGTTTAGTACTATTTTGCCATTTTATAAACAAGTCTCATTGTAAACTCAAAGTCTGTACCCATGTTTTAAACAGCCCATGGCTTTTGGCTGGTCCCTGACGACACAAACACTTGGATTCGTTCCACATACAGTATTTTGGGACTTCCCCATAAAATGAGCATGAAAGTTCCACTCAACTGAAACAATCCTCTCAGAATTTCCAGTTTTCCTTGTTTCCAACAGGATGTGCTATGACTTTCATCTTTCTCACAGTCCTTCCAGGTATTTACTTGTCTGTATGATGAAGGTCAGAATGTTTCCAGACAAAAAAAAAAAAGATCAAGAGACACATACATACAACCAAGTCCAGAGTTCCTGACCAAAACACACACTTTTTCAGCATTGAAAGACAATCCTGCCTTCCTGTTCAGACTCTATCCCAACTGCTCCTCCCCAGCAGCCTCTTTGGTTCATGGTTGGCAAGGGGTCTTAGTTCAGTCATAGGACAGAGACCTGCATTCTGCTACTATTCGACCTAACTTCACAGTCATGCTCAGCTTGTCTCCCAAAGATGGCAGTGAGTTTTTAGGACATATTTAAACAAACCTGTAATATGCATAATCCTGAAAACAAACTCATGTATCTTTTGAAGGAAAAAAATTGATATATTATATAAAGTGCATAATTCAGTAATGAGAACATACAAAATACTACTGCAGCTTTCAATAGCCAAAAATAAGAGGAAAATATGTGGCATTTTTCTTACAGTGTCTGGCTTATTTCATTTAGCATAGCGATTTCCAGTTTTATCCATTTTGGTGGAAATGTCAGGATTTCCTTCTTTCTGTGGCTGAGTAATATTCCCCTGCATTTATAGGCCATGCTTTCTTTATCCTTTCATCCAATGATAGACGTATTTGTTGATTGTTCATCTCTGCTATTGAATTTACTGCTGCAATACATCTGGAAGTGCAGGCATCTCCTTTCTTTGATGACTTCATTTCATTTGGACAAATTTCCTGAAGTGGCACCAGAAACACACACAAAAACATATTGCTTGCCCTCAGGAAAAAAATGAATAAAAATGATGTTGATGTATCATCTTCTTCTAGTCAGAATAGCTATTATCAAAGACACAAAAAATAACAAATATGGCCAGGCTATTGACAAAAGGAAACCCTAATACGCTTTGGTTGATGTTGCAGTCATTATGGAAAACAGTGTGGAGATTACTTAAAAATAATTACTCAAAAACAATACTCAAAAAATCATATATTTACATTTTGTTGTAAAAAATATTGAACACAGATAACTATCATAAGCTTTGATGATAACAATATAGTAAATATAACCTGAAAAATCAATGATATATATTCACTTCACGTACACATTCATATAAATGCATCTTTAATTATAATTCACAAGGGTCAGATTACCTAACACCAATAGTATAACTCATTTAAAGAGGAAGCAAGTTACGAAATGTTTTTGCATTAAAAATTGCCCTTCATTGGAATTTAAAGTGATAGCTGAAGTTTTTTAAGATGACATAGTTTGCACAATTCTAAACGATACTCAACTTCAAGGACGGTAAATATGCCAATTATTACACATTACTAGATGTCAATGTGGACAATACCAATCAATGTGGATTTTAAGCATAGACTTATTTATGATCATCAACTTTATATTTCTATGCAATGTAATCGAATCCAACACTAGCATTTCTAAAATCCCACACAGTTCTGACTAAAATTAGTAACTCTCTTTACTATGAAATAAGAATGACTCATGGTCTTTCAAACAATAGCTGTTTTCTGTTCCTGGTCTCAGCAACACATTCAACAGCCACTTAGAGAGTACAAGGAAATGTATACCCCCAATAATGTAGCTAGAATGAATGTATCCTATCAAAGTGGTCAAATTTCATTGCAATAGAGTACCATCGTTTTTATAATCCTAGTAAAAGTCAAATACAATCAACAGTATCTACTTCAACTCATCAAAAACATACTGCTGTAACAAAAGAAGGAATCATATTACTTTGGCTATAAACAAACACCTGTCAGATTCTCATCTGAATTGTTTGAACACTACCCTGTACATAATCTTTGGAAAATCAAAACGCAAGTCAGCCAAACTCATATAGAAAATGATTTTCTTCTCAATGACAGAGCTCAAGAATCAAACATACTGAAATAACACTATAGGAATATCAATGTAAACAGCACCATGTTTTTCACTTAATTATTTTTTATTGGAAAATTAGATTTACAGAGAGGAGAGACAGTAGAAGATCTTCTGTCCACTGATTCACTCCCCAAGTGTCCACAACAACTGGAGATGAGCAGATCCAAAGCCAGGAGCCAGGAGCTTCTTCCATGTCTCCTACATGAGTACAAGGTCCCAAGGCTTTGGACCATCCTCTGCTTCTTTCCCAGGCCACAAGCAGGGAGCTGGATGGGAACCTGCGGCCATAACGGATCCCAGTGGATACAAGGTGAAGACTTTAACCATTAGGCTACCGTTTTGGGCCCAGTGCCATACTTATATTGGCCTCTTCCCTTTCCTACAGGAGAGGTTAGTTCAGTAACATTTGACCTAAAAACCAGCCTCATTGCTATAAAATGTACCATAATTAATATTTTAAATTACTATAGATAAATGGTTGTCTTCTGGAATTCAGCACACAGCCCAGCAGATTCTTAGCAGCAGCCTGAACTGTCTTGCTTCGACCGAGGAATCTTCTGGAATGTGCAGGTCTTTTATTCACAGCTGCATTTCTTAGCAGAGAATAAAGCGCATCCTCTGGCACCAGTACGGTCTTTGATCTAATGCTCCAAGCTTGAGGAGAATGCACTACCAGAAGTGGGTATGGGCCTAAAGGGACAAACAGGTTCTTTCCTGGGACTGTTTCAGAATGGAAGCCCATCTCCATTGCTGCCCAGCCTTGGTAGAAAACTTCAGAGGAAATTTCTGTGGGAACAAGAGGTGCAGAAGCTCCATTGAAACAAGAGGAGCTCTCGCATTTTGTTTCAACTTCGCTTCCACTTGCGGTAGAATGTGACAGAACATTCCTAAAACAATAATCTGTAGTCTTTAAAAAATCTTTGTAGGGATACATTACTGATGCTCATTTTCCTGAAATTATTGGAACTACTGTGCTAAAAATTAGTCATCAAAAGTCAGTCACTCACTCAGTTGTACCTTTATCCACAGACATCAAGCCTGTAATGACTCAGGTTGTTAATCCCACAGTCTTGTCTCCCAGTTTTTCCTGCCACCTTTCTCAGTGTTCCCTTGAAGCTTTTGAGAAAGTAAAAGCATGAGAAACATGGATTAAACTCAAAGTCTCCAAATGTAGGTCCAATTTGTCAGCTCCAACCACAAACCATGGGTGTTAAGGCGGTGCTTGGGTTTGTAGGAGACTTCTAGAAACAATTCTGCAAGTTAGCACGGGATAGTTTCAGAAAGCTGCATTATTTCTGATGTGTCAGTTACTGAAGCTTTAGAATTGAAAGTGAGTCACAGAAGTGCAAGGTTGGAAGCCAGGGTGTTAGATGGTTCTCATTGATGTCCTATCAGCCATTTCTTCTGCTACATTCAAGACTAGATTCTCACCTTTCACAATGAGACTTAGATTTCACATGTAAAGAAATTGTTCAGAGGATCATTAAAAGATAAAGAGTTCTGGGGGAACCCCACACCCTCTACACACACATGAACTTAATTATACCCTCACATGTTGGACCCAAGCGTTGGATTTTTAATTAGTCCCACACCCATTTCTCACTCACACTCATTTGACTCATTTGAAAGCCAGACAATTGAAACTGCCGTTTGATTTCCATAAAGGTTTTATTCTTTCAAAAATATTTCCTGGGTTTGACATTGTGATGTAGTGGGTTAAGCCATCACCTGCAATGTTGGAATCTTGTATGGCTGCCTGTTAGAGTTCTGGTTGTTCTACGTCTGATACAGTTCTCAGATAATACTCTAGGAAAAAAAGCAAAGGATGGCTTACATTCTGAAGCCCCTGAACCCCTGTGGGAGACACAGATGAAGTTCCCGCCTTCAGTGTGAACCTAACCCTGGCCACTGCAGCCATGTGGGGAGTGAATCAGAGGGTAGAAGCTCTCTCTTTCTTTGACTGTGTATCGTTGAGACAGATAGGGAGGAGGGAGAGAAGAGCAGCAGTGAGAGCACTCCTGGTTTACTCCCCAGATGTCCCTAACCGCCAACATGCAAGGCTAGGTCAGACTGAAGCCAGGATCCAGGAACTGCATCCAACTCTCCAAATGGGTAACAGGAGCTCACATACTTGGGCCTCTATCTTCTGCCTCCATGTACATCAGCAATAAATTAGACCAGAAGTGGAGCAGCTGGGCTACAAACCAGCACTGCATGATGAGATGTCAGTGTTCCAAATGGGAGCTTAACCTGTTGTCCCTCAAAGTCACCTTCCCCATCATGGTTTTAATATTTCATCTAATTGTCCTGAAATAACTTTGCTAAAAATAAGGGCGATTGCCTAATGAATTGTTATTATCTAATTATCTGTTAAATGGTGTTTGTCATGGGTCTCGCTTAAGCTACCCAAAAACCTGCACTGGATTACATGATATTTTCTTATGTATCACTATCGTCTCACCTTGAGCTTTATGCTGTGAATAACACCTTGCATTGTTCTTGTTGGCTTTTGATTCTAAGCCAAATGTTTCCTCCTCCTGAAAGCTTAGCCTGGTTCCCCCAGTCACACAAATTCTTTTACTATTTCTGAAATTTTTTTTTATATTTGTTTTATGACAGTCTCATTTCTTTAGAATTTGAGAACCAGCCCAGAGGAGCAATCCTGTTGTTGGTTCATTCCCCACATGGCTGGAATGGCCAGGATTGGAGAACTCGACCCAGGTCTCCAGTGCGAATGGCAGAAGCTCACACCATGGAGCCATCATGGCGGCTTCCCAGGGTCATGTTAGCGGGAACTCGAGTTGAAAGCAGAGCTGGGTGTGTGCAGCAGGTTCTGGGATAAAGGAGGCAGGCATCTTTACCACTGTGCTCACCGCCTGCCCCAGGGATATCAGATTTTGCTTCAGGCAACAACTACATTTCTTATTCTCTCTCTAAATTTTAAAATCTTCAAAGTAAGAAAAGAAGACTGTCTTAACAGAATTGATACTCCACGTGCTCATCTAAAACGTAGACTACTGGGTGCTATTTGAACTTTTTATCTTCGCAGAACTCATCTGTGTTTTCTTCTGAGAGTGAAGACTGACAGAGTGGGGCTGGCATCATGACGGAGTGGGTTAAGCCACCACTTGCAATGTTGGTATCCCTTGTGGGCACCATTCAGGCTCCCTGTTGATGTATCTAGAGAAAGAGCTGAGGGCCCAGCCCCCATGTAGGTGACCCGCCTGGAGTGCTAGGCTCATAGCTCTGACCTGACCCAACCCTAGCTACTATGGCCATCTGGGCGGTGAATCAGTAGATGGAATATATTCTTCTCTCTGTAACTGTCTTTTAAATTGATAAATAAATCTAAAAAAACAAAACATGCATACATATACACACAAGGGGGTATTTATTTTACATGTCAAGTAGATAAATCATAGTGAGAGTGTTTAAAGATTTTCCCATTAATTTCCATCACAACAATTATCAGGTACATTATCACCTATGCAGTGTCTCATTTATACCTTCCTGTGATAAACTTAAATACTGGTAAATCTACTCTAGTATAGATTTCTGGCTAAATTTCTTCAGATAGGAGGAATATTTAGGAAGTTAATGAAAGTGCACTTTCATTCACCTCTACTGTGAGCTTCCTGAAAAAAAAAAAAAAAAAAAAAAAGGCTACCATGCTTAAACACCCTCGATATGGACCTGGTACAATCACTCAATGGCTAAATATTCACCTTGCAAGTGTCAGCTTCCCACAGGGCCCCAGTTCGTGTTCCAGTTGCTTTACTTCCCATACAACTCCCTGCTGATGACCTGGGAGAGCAGTAAAGGAAGGTCAGAAGCCTTGGGACCCTGCACCTATGTGCGGGACCTGGAAGAAGGTCCTAGCTCCTGGTTTCAGATCAGATCAGCTCCAGCCATTGCAGTCCTTTAGCGAGTGAATCAGCAAATGGAAGATTTTTGTCTTCCCTCTCTATAAATCTGATCTGCCTTTCCCATAAAAAATAAATAAATAAATCTTTAAAAAAAAAAACCCTTCATATAAAGGCTCAGTAAAGGGTAAAAATCAAATCACTCAAGCTTTAGACACTGTTCTCACAGGTACTTCTATGCAGAAAGAAAGCCAAGTCTTTATGGTTCTTTCCACTAGTGAATTCAGACATAACCCTTGTTGGGCAAAGATGGTGAGGGAAAGCATCCTATGAGTGCTTTTTGAGGTTGGAAGGAAATAAAGTAGGCAAAATAGACTTGTGGCTCAATAGGGAAGAAAACGGACCAGAAATTACAGACAAGAATGAAGACACATGAAAGGCAGTTAAGGAATCAATCACTTAGGGGAACTGATCTGCACAAAGCAATGTTTACACATTTGTATCTTTCATTGTTGTTCATTTAAATATTACTCATAAGACTATTTCTGAAAATAACTGTTTCTCACCCTGAAATTTTTTAAGACCCTATAATCTTAATACACCTAAAATATTAATCGTGAGATGAAATTTGAAGAACTGAAAGCCTCAGGGGTTATTTTATGAAAGGAATAAAGTGGAGAGACATTGAAAAACAGGAACCGCATGGAGCAGGTGTTTTGTCTGCCAGTTCAGGTACCCACACCCCCCCATCAGAGTCCCTAGACTTGAGGCCCCTGTCTGCTTACTGAGGGATCGTAGTAGAAACAAGCACCCAGAAAAAGAAGTGACCTGCTCTGGGACAAAAGCAGAAACCACACCAGATAAGCTTGGAGCACCTTGTTACAGTGTTAAGCAAAAAAAAAAAAAAAAAAAAAAAAAAAAAAAAAAAAAAAAGCAAGGTACTGATGATGGAACGCTAAAGGAATACATGAGCTAACTGATAAGGTATCCAGTATTGTAAGCTACAGCAATCGGAAGAAAATACAGACGTACTGGGCTACAAACCAACGTATGATAAAATAACCCATCAGTCCGTGTGGCTGTCAAGGGCTGAATAATAAATCGGAGAAGAGCAGCCTCTTCATGCGGAACACCGGTAAACACAGTCCATAGCTCAGAGGGAGGCTCTGCACACGTGTGCAGGGCACGCCAACTTCCTAACAGATTACATGCAAGGGAAGGATTTCACAGATGAAGGAGACTGACCAGTTGCCTCCCACCAGGTGACCCAGGGTGCCTTCAGCACTGAGAAGGCCTGCTAATGACATACACTCTTTCTGACAAGTGGGGAAATGAAGTCTTCCATCCAAGAGCCCAGATCCGTATTGGAGTCATAAGGCTGGCACCACATCCGTGCACCAGCCTCAGCCGTTTTCAGTGGGGCTGAACACTCAGATCCCTCGCTGGCTTCAGCTGCTGTTTTGTTGTTGTTGTTGTTGTGGTTTGTTTTTGATCTGCCGAGAGGGCCAGAGGGGCTCTCTTTTCCACTTCTCCATACTGCAGACTGCATGGTAATACTAAGAACCACCACAGGTAATGGAAGAGGAAAAAATACACAGGTAACAACCCTGGTCCTATACACCTAAACATAGCCCACAGGTGTCTCACCAGGGAGAGGGAAAAGCCAAACTTTCCAGTTCTGAGAATGGGAACTGAAGCCTGAGTTTCCTTCTCACGAAGTCTGGCTTCCACCCCGTGATAGATGGGGCAGGAGGGTCAAAGGGTCTCATATTTTCTGTGGTGTGCCAGTCTCAGCAGTTTCGGTTGGATCTGTCTGTGAAAACCCCAGTGAAATACCATAACTAAACAAATGGAAGTGAGCTCAGAGGGACAATTTTCTCCCCTACTTGGCTCCGGTTCAGAGAACGTGGCCCAAGGCAAGAGATCAGTAAATAACTTTTGGTTATTGTGCTCTCTTGGTTTGGGGGTAGTGTGGAGGATGTTGGATATGTTCGTTTTCTGCTGTTGCTTCTAGGCTATTCTAGAGATTCCCCTTCCTTTGAAGGGGTTTGGGCTGCCCTTTTCTAGCATCCAAACCAGCAACAGCTGCAGCTCAAGTCCCTCTCCCAGCAGCTTTAAAGGATGCCTCTGATTGAACTGGTCTCACCTGGACCCACCTGGCTACCCCCCCTCCTCCCAATGTCTTTAGCTTTCATCGTACAGGCCGAGCCTAACCATCTCAGAGACAAGATTTCCAAAACTCCACTTATCTTCCATCAAATGTGCTGCTTCTGTGGTCACCCAACAACCAGAGATTGAGTTTTTTTTTCCCATAATCCCTCCTCCACGGGTAAATTTGCTCATGTGAATTCATAAATACGCCAGTTAATCTCTGTACCACTTTTCTCCTCCCACTCTCAACCCTGACAAGGTTTTCAATTTTTTAAAAAGAGAGAGAGAGAGAGAGAGAGAGAGAGAGAGAGAGAGAGAGTGCGCAAAAATCATTCTTAATTCACGGTGTTTGGGTCTGATGTAAATCATGGAGCCATGTTGCCTGCCCCATAGAAATTCACATCAAAGCATCACATGAGATAAATATCCTGGATGGGACATTTTTGAAACTTCTGATCACATGTGTCTGATTTCTTTCTCAAATACTAAAATGCAAAATTGGTGAGTTTTCTAAGGACAGACTGAAGCCGGATAATTTAAAGCAATTAAGAATTAATCTCTGTGTATTTTTTTTCTTTTCCTTGAAATTAAAAAGGTAGATTCTGGTAATAATAGAAATGACTGATACATTGCCTGCCTGAAACAAGTTCAAATAGAAATGGCCTGTATTATCTGTCTTCCTCCCCATTTGCCTAAATGGAGTTAAGTGGCAAGTTTTTGAGGCTGTAGCAGACTTAATGCATCAGAATGCCCAGAGTGGGGCTTGTACATTTCCATCCTAAAAAAAAAATCAATGCCCCTTAGTGTTAAAAGATTATGAAACAAATTTCTACTCACCAACTCTTTCCAGAGCCCCCACATTCTCTTGCTTACAGCTTCTTTCCCTCTGCGAAGCCAAGATCAGCATGCGGAATTCCCACACTCTCTCCATCTTAGGCTCAGTCTGCTGACCCCGCTCTCTCTGACCGTGGTCTGGCAAGATTCTCTGCTTTTAAAGACTCCACTAACTAGATTGGTCCCACCTGGATAGCACAGGCTCTTCTCCTTGTAAGATTCGTATCTCTGTATGGTCCACATGTCCACGATATCCACAGGTTATAAGAATTAGAATTCACACATGAGTGATTTGGGTGGAGGGACCATTATTCAGTCTATTACATCCACAAAATAACTAGAGATTTTCTCTTTTTTTTTAAAAAAAGTTTATTTTTATCTAAAAGGTAGAGCGCAAGAGAGAGAGAATCTTCTATCATTAGTTTACTTCCCAAATGTCTGATAAACATGGGTTGGGGCCAGGCCAAATCCAAGAGTCAGGAACTCCATTCTGGCCTCCCATGTGAGGGACAGGGACCAGGTACTTCTGCCTTCATCTGCTGCCTCCCAGGGTATGCTTTAGCAGGAAGTTAAATCAGAAGTAGAGGCAGGACTCAAACCCAAGAATTCCCATGTGGGATGTAGGCAGTCCAAGTGGCGTCCTGATTTCCTGTACCACACCTGCCCCTGGAAAATATTTCTTAGCTGGGGCATATAGACTAGCACATTCCTTGTCCCAAGGTGCAGTGGAGAAATGCTCCCAGCTCACCAAGTGGAGTCCTCAATTTAAAGTTAGAGTTTCTTCCTGTTAATGTTCCACCTAGCTCCCTATTTGATTTATAATCCTGAAGTGGCTAGCGGATTAATAGTTTGTTTTTACCTGTGTTTTATATGCTTATAAGAACTTAGAATATTTGTGTATAGTATGCTGGGTATGGATTATTATAGAAACACTGGTTTGTGTTGGGAAACAGGCCTAATTTGGATAATCATCTTTGTCTTTATGCCTTGTGATCTCCAACACAGAATCAGTTCTGGAGAACTTTACACCAAGTCCACCATCCTTACTTTCACAGAATTTCTCTTGGTATAAGTCTCATGAAAATTTAAGCATCTGATGCTCACTTGCTCGTATTCTATTTGTAATAAATGCTTTCCATGTTTGCTGGAAACTTTAGTGCTCACTGCGGAGTTGTAGATGGAAGCCTAGGAAATACTGAACCTGAGATCTTGAAACTGTTCATAAGAGGATTATGAGTCAGACAGTGTGAGGGTTAAAGAAATGATTAAGACCTGCATCAGTCTTTATTCTTTCTGGCAAGAAGTAATTCCTGACACGTGGAATGGAAGATGTCATAAATCAAAGCTATGGTGATGGCGAGGCAACAAAGCCATACAATACTCTTTGCTCTGTGGAGTCCTGGCCCTCCCCACAGGACATACTGGTTTCCTCATACATATCTGGTCTGAGATAAACAAATCCAGTCCAGATGTGCATTCATAGAAAGACCTTTATGTTTTTAATGTGGACTTTGCTGCTCAATGTTAAGAAGGTAAGTGTAATGTGTGTTGACTGGTTTCTGTTGGAAGTGTGATAAAGCCAGCCCAAGGAGTAGGTTATTCTACTTCCTGCAATCCTTGAGCACCAGAGCAAATTAAATTTGAATCAAGATGTATTAGAAAAATGATATTTTTTTCTAAATGATGAAATGCTCTGAAATAATATGATCATGTTGCAAGCATGATTACCCTGAGCCTATAATCTGACATTTCACTACATAAAGATCTCCATTGAGAAACATAAAATAATAGGTGAACGAAAAAACTGCCATACCAGTGCTATTTGTGTTATAAATCTCTCTTAATCATTGAATGCATATCTGGAGAGGAATACATTACTTTTACATATTAAACCAAAACCAACATCAATCCCCCCCACACACCCATGCACTGCTGAATGCTCAAACATCTTTTCTGAGGCTGACTGTATTGACAAAGGATAGTTCTAGTGAATTTTTACACATTTGTGCAGGAATCTGGATGTTAGGTGAGTTGAGATGGATTGGTACCAAAAGAGCATGTCAAACAGAAGGCAAAATTTAACAGAGACATAGTCCATATTACAAGAACTCACCAGGGCAAAGCCTGTCATTGCTGCATCCCAACAGGCATTCTCTTGGCCCTTCTCTATCTCTGGTACTTACACGGGCAGTGCAGTAAACCCAAATGTTTCCCTCTCTATCTTCTTTCACGTGGGAGACAGATACCAAAATATAACGCAGCATGTTGGAAAGAAAAACAACTAAACTCTCAAGAAAACTGAACTGATGGACAGAATTGGGTAGAAGCTATGAAATAAGAGCAAAAAGTCATGGTCCATTTATGAATCACAGATCTTCAAGTGTGTATCAATCTAATTAATATTTTTACTCCTAGCTTCATACATGCGTCCAGGCTAATCTTTCTGTCAACCATTGAGCTTTTACAGGTAGACATAACACTCATTTGTTCACAGGCTGAAATACCAATTTTTACTGCTGATTTTTTTTCTATGTATCCTGCCTCTGTCACTTATAAAGTCTTTTTTCCAGACTGGATATCTTGGAACTATATTTGGCCTTAGAACAAAATGTTTGACAGAATCTGTTTCTTCTAGATATTGTGTAAATTCCCATAAGATCCCTTCTGGAAACTTCAAAAATTCTTGAATGAACTTGAAATCATGGTTTAAAATGGTAAAGACTCATGATTTTTAAAGAATCACATTTGCAACAATGAAATAAAACTGTAAAATAACTGAAAATATGTACAGGTAGTTGAGGAGCACAAGCAAAATTATTCAGAAGGCTTCTTAGGATGCTAATACTCATGCATGCGTTGAACGTCTTTTTTTTTTTTTTATGACACGACCCCCCCCCCCCGCAGCTGTTTCTACATTTTTAATGGCCTACAATCCTCTTGAGACTTACAAAAAATATTGATTGTTACAATGAAGATGCTTCAAGTAATCTATACTCTTTTTCCATCAGTCTCTGATTATTTGTGATTCACACTCTGCTATTGGCTGCTTTCCTAGTCAAAAAAGTAGCAGCAAGGAAGGCTGTGCAGTACTCTTCCTGGCCACCATCCTGGTTGGCAGATCTACCAATTTCCTTCTTTCACAAACCCTTCTTTGAAATATTTGTGTTAGGTTGTTTTTTTGCAGAGAAGAAAGGAGAGATGGAGAGAGAAAAAACTTCAATCCTCTGGTTCATTCCTAAAATGCCCTCAGGGACAGGGGCTAGGTCAGTCCCAAGTTCAGAACCTGGAAATCCCTCAGGTCTCCCATTTGGGTGGCAGGGACCCAAACACTTAGACCATCATCTGTTTCCTTCGTGGTAACAATAGCAGAAAGCTTTATAGGAAGCAGAGCAGCCAGGACTCAAACTGAGACTCCAAAGTGGGATGCAGGTGTCGTAAGTAGTGGCTAGGGTGACTAAGCTGCAACACCTGCCTTGAGACGATTTGGTTTTATTCAAAGGGTGGGCATGTATCTACTCTCCTTTGTGAACAGGGGGAGCGAAAACACTGTAGGTGGACAACTCTCTTTAAAATGCAAAGAAAATTTCCATTTGGCCATCTGAAAGAAAAAAGATGGACAGATTGTTTTCTTAACATTCCTTCCTCTTTACAGATGGCATACGATTACTGCTGTTGTTGGCCATGTTTAAGTCAGATGATATTCTGAGACCTATGACAATCAATAAGAAAGAAGATTTTCCTCAAGAATAAAACCAATGATCCTCTTTTATTATAGCACACTTCCCCTTGTCTGGAAAAGTCGTGTGCTATCTGCCATGAAGACGAACGCGTGTTGTTTTGCTGGGTGAGAAGGGAGCCAAAACCTAAGGCTGAGTAACCTCTTGGTCAGTTTGCAAAGGCACACAACAGAAAAGGGAGGAAGCTTAAAATGAAGGTGGTTGCACAGATTTGCAGTTTGATATCTGATTTCATCTATTTTCCATTTTGTGCTGCTTGTCCAATGATCTATTTTATATCCCCTCCAAGAGTAATGAAAATGTCATGTCCAATAATGCCAGACAAGAAACAGTCCTCTTCACACTTTTCCCAGGCCTGCTACTGCTGGTTTTTTTTTTTTTTTTCAAGGCAACCCAGCTGTACTCTGTGGGGGAAGAACGGGCAGGTCTCTAATTCTCCTTGGTGGAGACAGAAAGGCACCATCAGCCACAACAGTTTCTTTGTGACCAATAGAAGACAGGCAAAACGTTTTGTGGAGCATATAGTGATGCCTTCTTGTACGTCCTTTCAGCTATTGAATCATTCACCCTGCACTAAAAACATCAGCAAAGAAGTTGCTCTGTTCCACAGTGTCCTCACCACGCTGCAACGATCCCACGGCCACACACGTCTCATAACCTCCTATAACTAACGCATCAGTGTCACTGCTGATGCTGGCTGAATGCCTGGCTTACAGCCACAGCCTATGGATGGAAAGATCTTCCACACAGGCAGTCACTAACGCACAGCTCTCTGATGCTTCTCATCATGAAAGAATGCGTACCATGGAAACACACTCAGCTCAAGTTGATGTGCTGGGCTTTTGACTTTTCTGTTTCTTTATAACTATGATCTTCCCTACATTTGCCCATGAATTATAAACTTCCACCCACTCAGAAGGCTCTCCTTTCCTCTTCTGATGTCCTATAATTTATGTCTTCTTCCTCATCAGTGTTGCCAACCTGTGTTCGTGCTTGGTGCCTCTTGATGCGCTACTTGATATTGGACTACACTTAGAGTCATGGATAAGTCTTTTTTGAAGCAATATTCAAGATTATCATCAACAAATAATGAAATTCTGGATGTCTGTGACACTATAGTGGCCAGTTCCTCGGAAAACCTGGAGCCCATAGGGGACTCTACACACAAAAACAAGAATACAGCAAGACAGAATGACCACAAGCCAGTTGATGTCACCTGGAGATATCATGCAATAAAACTCACAGAAAACACATCAGCAGAATCTAAATCTAGAAAAGGAGTAATAGAGTGAATTAACCCGAGCAAGAAAATGAAGAAAGGATTTGAATAGGTAAAAAGAATAGGTTAAAAAAAAAGCAAAGAAATTGAGCATGAGTATTATGAGTAAAGCAAAGAGGAATGATGGGTTCCCAGAGCCTTGGGAAACTCATGTGTGTCACCATGAGGCCAGAGCAGAAGGAAACTCACAGAATGGTTCCATATGAGGCCAGCTTCTTGGTAAGATCTCAGCTTGCAGAAAACAGAAGGTTGTTGTAGGCTAATGAACAGACACATTGTTAGGGTAACAGAAGCCTTTGCAACTGACAAACCCCATAATCCCACTGGCTTGACATAGCAGACATTTATTCCTTGCTTACATAGAGTCCAATTGTGTGGTTCTGATTGGACACAAGGGAGACAAGCTGGACTAAATAAATGACACCATAGCTCAGCTATAATTTGGTGTCAACATGTTTATTATAAACTCATGTAGCAAATGTCTTTTAAGCATCTACTACATAAAGGCACTTGTTCTTGAATGGTGCTGGAGATGGCAAACTTAGGCAAAAGACATAGACTTTACTTGTGAAGAACTCTTGCCTGGTTAGGAAGCCAGACAAAAAGAAAAGAGTGGAGATTATGCCATCTGCTAGGGAGCACCAACGTGGGAAGCTTGAAGGGGGACCATTTTACGGCCATTTATTTGACTGTCCAATAATATCAGTTGCTCAATTAAGAGCTTTCAATAGCATGTAGCTTCACAGGGAAAACCCCAGATAACATGTCTATACCTCACGTCACGGTGTCCATGTTGTTACTCATCTGCCACTCCTAACTCCAGCTTTCTTCTAATGCTGATCCTGGGGGGCAGGAGTGATCACCGGGTTCCTACCCATCTAGTGGGTGACCTAGATTGTGTTCTCATTTTCAAGGTTTGGTCCGGCCCAGCTTGGGCTGTTGTGGATATTTGGGGAGTGAACCAGTGTATGAGAGCCTCTCTTTCTGTCTCTCTGACAATTAAATAACTTAACAAATATTTTCTTTAATTTAAAACAGGGGATACTCTTTTTAAGATTTATTTTATTTGAAATGCAGATTTACAGAGAGAAAAAAAGACAGAGAGAGAGAGAGAGATCTTCCATCCACTGGCTCACTCCCCAAATGGCTGCAATGGCCAGAGCTGAGCTGATCCAAAGCCAAGAGTCGGGAGCTCCCCTGGGTGCCCTAATGTGGGTGCAGGGTTCCAAGGACTTGAGCCATCCTCTGATGTTCTCCTAGGCCATAGGCAGGGAGATGGATTGGAAAAAGAACAGGCAGGAAACAAATAGGCAGGGTGGACTGTGGTTGGGTCCCCACTACTCTGTTTCTTATCCAACTCTCTCCTTACGGCCTGGGAAAGCAGCAGAGAATGGTCCAAATCCTTGGGCTCTTTTACCCACATGGCAGACCTATAAGAAGCTCCTGGCTCTTGGTTTCAGATCAGCTCAGCTCCTTTTGGAGTCTAGAACCCAAACTTTTTATTCACAGTACCCTGACAGTCTTAGCAATTTTTTCCCCATGGCCCTTGGAGAAAACAAAACATCTCTATTGAATATTCTCAAATAACTTAAATAGGCAAGTTCTACCAACTTATACTTGAAAATACACATACATAAAAGAGAAAATGATGGCTTGAGTTTACTCTTCAGCCCTGTTGCTTACTAACAAGGCATATGCACCTGTGGGGACTCCCACCCTTCCTCCAGCCTTGCAGTCACTTGGGCAGAACCACCCTCATTTCTTCTGCCCTTGGCTGTCCATGCAGGCAACGTGCCCTATCCCAGCAACTACCCAACAACAAAGCTCTTCTGCAGGCAGGACAGAGTCACAGGCAGCATTGCATGATCTATGGCTGAAATGGCAAAGCTCACAGCTCTAAGTTCAAAGTATCTAATTGACATTCCCTGGAAGACCTGGTTTTCCACAGAGCT